>NC_056729.1:1423219561-1423426411 GCF_019279795.1 Protopterus annectens
ATAATTCTAGAGCCCAAAAGACTACTGTCTTGAAGACTTAAACTTGTCTTTGTAAAACAGTCTTGCCTTATATTCTAGGTCCCCCCATACAGTGATCACACTTATTGTATTTAGAAGACATTCCTGCCTTATATCATTTGTCTTGCAGTAATTATGATCAACCCCTTGTATCTTGGCATTGATAATATAACTGTAAAGATCAATTAAATCCCACATTTTTACTTAAGGAAATAATGCCGCTCACATCTTTTAAGAATGAATATGTCTCATAGCTTTACCAATGCTTTTTTTTGTATCCTCCACAACTGTGGCAGTATTGTACCTCAAGGCTGATGTCTTTAATTTCTTCAGTGCTTCCCCCAAGTCCTTCATTTTATACCCCCTCACATGTGTAATGGTGATAAAATCCCTCTGTATTCTGGGTAGTATCCCTTAGTCCTCTTAAGATGGAATCACCAATGGTCAGGAGTTGTGATGGAAACTGGGAACATATTTTAAAAACATATTTCTGTCTTGGGACATTTTTCTGATTGAGTGAGTTCTACATTGGCCGTATTGTCCTCAGTGGCTCTTCTCTGCTTCTTTCTTTCTAAATAAATAGTGTAGGTTTATAGGCATTTACTAGATATGCAGTCCTAGAGACCATTTAATGATGTTAGCCTAAATTACCAATTGATCCAAGTCAGGTCTAGTTAAGTGATTTGGTCTAGGTCACGCAGTGGGAAAATAAAGACCGAGGGGATCAAACTGCATACCACAAGTAGATTAACAGCTGATAGCCTCAATCATCTGTGCCATCTGTGCCCTCTTCCAGACATTCCTGCTTACTGTTTCACTACATAGTCTTTTTTTTATTAATGGCTGGATTATTACCAGCCAGGGGTACATTAGAAATAAGCTAGGTAACTTCCTATGTAGCATCTCCAGCTACCCTACAGCAGGTGTTTCTTGATCCCATGTATGCATCTTTAGTGGATTCAGAAGTTTATTTACATCATATAAGTTTACAGTGATGTCCATATGGATTTCCACACGGGATGTTGTTAAATATGAAAACTTTAGATGTGGTGTGCTCATTAACTCCTGGTTAAGAGTTATCATTCTTCTTTTCTGTTTGTACACCAGCCTCACAACAACTTTTGCTGCTACCAATTAGTATTTGCACTTCATTTTTTTTTAAAAGTTTCTTAACTGGATAGATGTTTTTTGGTCATTATCATTTCCTTTGGTTTGGGTACCTTCAATTTTAAGCTGAATATCCTTTTTGCATAGGCATGTTGCACAGATATTTGGCTCCCAAGTCCCCACAACCCCCATCATTACTGTATATTTTTACATTAGAAAGCCCCTTTCACTTAAATCTCACAGGCAGACTTGTCTATCTCTTCCATACTTAACTTTTATTCACTAAGTGCCGAGTTATTTGTTTATTTATGTATTGTCTTTTGACCAGTTTAGTCCCACAAAGTAGCCTCTTTTTAGTGGTGATGTAAGGTAGCATTTATATTACATTTGACCAGGACATCTTACTCTTTTCAGTAGGTGCCATGGGATCTTATACATACACCGGAGCTGCCACCAACTCAGGTGAAGGTTGACATGCTTAGGAGTGCACCTTCAGGAATACACCTCCTTTGTAAGTGAATAGAACCCCATAGCCTTCTGCACTAAATGTAAGTGTGCTGCCATTTGCACCACTGACACTTCCTTATAAACAGTGGGAGACGCAATAAAAGTACCCGATTTGTGAATAATATTGTAGCACAATTCTTAATGAAAAAGTAAATCAGGCTAATTGATGTTTTCTATGAGTTAAACACATCCTAAACAACCACCAAATAGAGATGCCCAAATATATTCTCTGCAAAAATACTTTATGAATAAATAGTCGTAGGTATTGTATCTTTTTACCTGCCTCAACTGTTGTACACACAAAGAAGTATAAAATACATCTTTGCATCTTTGTGTCAAAGTTAGGCATGAGACACGTCTGCTGTTCCTGTTTCAACTCAGGAGTGTTGGGTTTTAACCTTCTTCTTTCATTACCTTGGTTGAGAAAGTTCTGACAGCCTGTTCCCACAATATCTTTACAAAGATTTGTGACAGAAGAGAAATATAAAAGAAAGATACGTCTCTCACTGTAAAAGAGCTAGAAGGTGGAGACAAAAATTTATTCAAAGGAGAAAAACATATTTTTTGAAACTGAAGTGTAGAGACCAAGTTTACTTTTACTCTTTGATCTGATGATGTCAATTTTATCCTCAACATATGGGTTCGGTTCCGAGCATCGGAACCAGTTTGACCATTACTACAGCTCACGGAAGCCAAAAACTCTCAAGCCTTTCCCTTTTACCTCAGATCTCATTTGCCACTTTTCTTGTCAGATATGTTTGCCTTTACTCTTGAGTAAGCTATGTAAAAGTGTAGTTCTTCTTGCTTTCCGAATATTCAGTAGTTTATTTCAGTCTCTCTTACCTTAATTATAAAATTTTGAATCTCTTCTGAACTTTCCCATAGTTTTTGTCTCCTTTGTCTGTAATACGTTTGTATTATTGACTATCATTGTTGATGGTCTTTTCCCTTGTGTAACTTTCCTGGCTGTTTTCCCAAAAAAAAAATAGTAATACAATAATTTCTCTTCCGCTTCTTCAGTGCATGTGTTTTGTGTGTGTGTGTGTGTAGCCTGCTTGCCCATTGTTTCTTGGAGCAAGACATGGCTGATAAATCTAAAGCCCCTTCTGGGTTTAAGAGATGCCAGAAATGTGGGCACAAGTTACCTTTTTATGATGCATGTTTGTTATGCGTGTACTGTCTAGGCCCCCTCCATCTTCAATAAACCTGCTCTATGTGCATACCTCTCGATCTGGAAACATCAGAAATCTGGACAAAGGAACATGACAAATAGGTACAAATCTGCATGCTGATTAACATAAAATTCGCATGCATGATTATGTAACCCCACCCACTCCAGTGGAATTGTGGGATACCAACTTTCAAATGCAAACTGAAGAACAGACCACCAAAATATGTCCCCAGAACCTGTAGTAAATGGTAACCATTTTTTTTAAATGTGTAGAAATGATGTTCACTGGGAACGGAGAAGATGATGAATGTTATTTTGTTTTTGTTGACTTGCAGTATGTGGGTTTTGTGTGTAAAGTAGGGCATTTAATGGTAGGCAACATTGCAATCTTAGCAAAAGAATATTATTATAGTTTGCTAGGACCTCCAAAAGTCATGCTCCATGGTGTACTGATCAGTGGAGTAGCTAGAGTTTGTGTCGCTCAGGGCTGTCTTTGAGTTTGCCACCCTTCCCCCCTCACAAAATGATGGTTGAATGAGGCACCCCCATACACAGCCCTTGCAGTGTCCCATTACTTGGCTATTTTGCCCCATTTACCATAAATACTGTAATGTGCATACTGCTTTACTTCTACAGTGATTATTTGGATTTCAGTTAAAACTTTTATTTTATGTTTTATAGTACAAACATTAATAGGCATCTGCTAAACAAAGCAATACAGTCTCACAATGAAAATAGACTTACATTAAAACTCCTCTGCCCTTGAAACTCAGTCATTGAAACAGCATTGAAACCCACACTCAAAGAAAATTCATCTGGCCAGTGGCAGACCTTTGGGCTGTTTTCAAATCATAGACCCCTTACATACGAAACATACATGTGTTCTTTAATACAACCTCCTGAGTGTATTAAATTATATTCCTTGCATAATACAGCACACTTGTTAGAGCGTGTTTTAAATTTATTGTTTTGAACATTTTTCCAGTAAGCAATGAAACAAAATGCATGAACTAATAATGACAAAACTGCACAATTCAGAACATTTCCATCATAAAAGTCTACTCAAACTTCTACAATCCACCAGTATCAGTAAATATGCACAATCTCTGCAGAAGTAAAAGTCATCTAAATAATCACAGTAAAGAGATCTGTAACTAATGAGGAGGTTGCTGCTACCAAACAACTTTATATTTCATTTTGTTATCTACAAATAAGGTGCCTGTTGCCCTTGAGAAATAAATTGCCTGTTACATTAAAAAATGATAAGCTAGTAATATTGCAATAGGGAATGGATGGCAAACTGATAACAGGTTCATACTTACTAGGCATCTCTGCCAAAGAGGACATTCACAGGACTGCAGCATCCACCCCCTTTAAAAGTACAACACAGTATAGTATCAGTTATCCATCTACATACTGTGGGAGTAGAACCCACAGCGTTCTGTATCAAAAGCAAGTGTTCTACCTGTTGTGCTACTAGCATAAACAGACATAGCATAAGTAGCACTAAACTTCTCTCCCTCTGAAGAACTGTGCAGTACAAGAAGTCCGGAAAAAGCCAAAATTTATTGGGGAGAGGGGGCAAAGGCCAAAACCAGGGATACATTTTAAGCATTGCTTGTATAATCTTAGAAAAGTTACTAGAATAAAATGTTTTGTGTTACCAATGCATTTCCTGAAAGATAGGAAAACTGAAACTTAAATGGCTATCATTATTTAGTGAATTAATTTCTCACTAATTTGCCAGAAAACCACGTGTTTTAAGTGAAACAGACCAAAAGTATGAGCCAAACATTCTGTAAAACTTTGGACAGTTGAGTATGAGCTTAACTCCTTGAAGCACAAGTGGTGGTATGGGTAGAGAATTTAGACTCTTTCTTCTTGTACTCTAGGTACAGGGTTTGAGTCTGAGTAACCCTAACCACCAGTCACACTTAAGTGGGGCATTTTACAGACGCGCGCACACACACACTTCAAAATAGCTACTAGTGCAATGCAGAGGTTCAACATTCACATAGCAATTCAACATAGCTACTAATGCAATTGTTTGTCTGACATAAGCAAACCAGTAAATGATAAACAAGCACATCAAAATATAAATGGAACACACACTTCAAAATAGCAATGCAGAGGTTCAACATTCACCACACTTCAAAATAGCAACTAGTACAATGCATTCCATTTATATCTAGTAGCTGTCTGATCCTCCTGCAATGCAGAGGTTCAACATTCACCACACTTCAAAATAGCTACTAGTGCAATGCAGAAGTTTAACATTCACCAAACTTCAAAATAGCTTCTAGTGCAATGCAGAGGTTCAACTTTCCCATAGCAATTCAAAATAGCTACTAGTGCAATTGTCTGTCTGACATAAGCAAACCAGTAAATGAAAAACAAGCAATTCAAACAATAAATGGAATGCACTTTCCTCTTAGACATAATGCAAACCCAAAGAAACTACAATTCAAAATGCAGGAGGCTCAAATAGCTACTAGTGCAACTGTCAACCAATAAATGAGCAATTCAAAATGTAAACTGAATGCACTTTCCTCTTGGACATAATGCGAGCCCAAATAAACCACACTTCAAAATTCAGGAGGTTTAAATAGCTATTAGTGCAACTGCCAACCAGTAAACAAACAATTCAAAATATAAATGGAATGCACTTTCCCCTTGGACATAATGCGAGCCCAAAGAAACCACACTTCAAAATGCAGGCGGTTCAGATAGCTACTAGATATAAACGGAATGCAGTTTCCGCACACACACTTCAAAATAGCTACTAGGTGCAATGCAGAGGTTCAACATTCATACAGCAATTCAAAATAGCTACTAGTGCAATTCTCTCTTTGACATAAGCAAACCAGTAAACAAGAAACAAGCAATTCAGACTATAAATGGAATGCACTTTACACTCGGACATAATGCGAGCCCATAGAAACCACACTTCAAAATGCAGGAGGTTCAGATAGCTACTAGATATAAATGGAATGCAGTTTCCTCTCAGACATAATGTGAGCCCAAAGAAACGCACAGTTCAAAATGCAGGAAGTTCAACATTAAAACTAGCAATTCAAAATAGGTACTAGTGCAATTGTCGCTCTCTGACATAATAAGCAAACGGAATGCACTTGCCTCTCGGACATAATCAATGCGAGCCCAAAGAAAACCAGTAATATCTCTCTTACCTTAAGGAAGAAAGATGTACTATGCACTAAGAGGGAAAACCTGCTGCAGCTCTTGACTGCTGCACTTTGTTTAAATTAAAGCTGAATTCTGTCCTGAAGCTGACGTCATCACAAACGCCCTCGTGATGTTGTCCCAAAAAAAAAAAAAAAACTGATAAATTCGGAAATTAAAGGGGCCAGTGGGGAATATGTGGCACCCCAACATTTTGCCCTCAAAACCGGTATTTACCGAGGAATTCGGTATGGTTGAGAGGTTTGTCTATATGGTATTCTATTAGGCAATGCCTTTAGTAGAAAGAAAAATAAATTAGTCTTGAAGGGCCTTATCCCATCTGCTTTTAGTGAAGCCATATCTGGTTGTGAAAAATTAATTCCTCTAATCCTGAAACTTCTACAGAAAGCAATTGGGTTGAAGAGCAAAGTAATTCTCATTGCACCTTATTGGCCTCGACAAATATGGTTCCCCTTTCTTTGGCCTTATCTGATATTTAACAGCCTTGGATTCTGGACCCCACTCCAGACCTTTTATCTCATCTAGAGGGATTAATCCATCTGAACATTGTAAACCTCAAGCTGACAGCTTGGTTTCTGCAGATGTTCTCCATGTTTCACTGTTGCAGTCATCACATTTGGGTTATCCCTGCCAGGGTAGCCCTTGGCTGGCCCGAATACCAGAGACTTAGTATTTCTGCGTTGGTTGCTGTCGCTTTAGGACTGATGTCAGGTCATCAGGGGTATAAAGTAAGGCAGCAGATGCCATTACATCAGTCTTTCTTGTCATGGAGTCCGAAGCAGAAGCAGTTTGTACGAATGCTGGTCGGCCGCTACCTGAGTTTTCATCTACCGAATTGAAGTCTTTTAAAGCTAAGTACCCCGTTGGGGATCCTTTTTTCTTGCACTAACCAATGTCAGAAAAAGTTAACAATTGTCTCGCCTGTGGAAAACAGATACCACACCGAGACTTCCACTCTTACTGCGTCACTTGTTTAGGCCCAGACCACGACGTCCCTCGTCACTTCTGTGCTTTGTTCAACGCCAGAAATATCCATCGTTGCGCCCTTATTGTAGCCAGATATTTTCATTTAAAGTCCTCGAAAACTGATATGGCTTCAGTAAGCCGTCACATAGCAGATCTTCCAAAAAACATAAAGCTAAAGACCAAGACCGCACAGGTCCAAACCTACTGATGATGCTTCCGTTAAGCTAGCCGTCAGTTCTCCGGTACTCGGTGAGGCACATTCGCAGCCCCTGATGCCCGCTTTTGTTGATTCACAGGTCGCTACCGAGACCCTTTTGGAGTCCGGTATGCTGCAAACCTGTTCTTCGACTAAGGATCCTGTGGTCATCTCACCCTTGGATGGGACTGGAGCCGTTGAGCAGGCACCGGCTTCCGAGGAAGGCCTTCTCACTACCGAATCTCGACACAAACCGATGTCTTCTTTCACGACTACCGTTCTTTCTAAAACTACCGAGTTTCTCAGGCCCAGAGTATGAACCATACCCAAGAAACCGACCCACTCTCAGGCACCTTGCCTCAGTCTCAAATGCTTAAAATGGCTGAAGACCTTATAATGTTGATCAGGGGAAGCCAAGCTACCCCCTCCAAAAGGAAAAGAGATCTGTCCCCTGTTGTCTTGTCTGAACAAGACTCATGAATCTGATGCATCTGAATATGAAGACATACATCCCTTCTCCACTTATGAGGATTCTGATGCACAGGATTCCATTCCTTCAGCCTCTCCCCCAGAGGATTTTTCCTTTGGGGAAACCTTGCATACCTTAAGGGACCATTTCCAATTGGAAAGTCAGGACTACCTTCAGTCTAAAAAGAGACTCGGGGAATTCCTAGCTCTTCCACAACACAGACCCTTGGCCACCCCCTTCCAGTCCTGGATGTTGTGGAGGATGTTTTCCTTGAATCCAGCTTGATTCCAGATGCCCCTCCTCCTGCTCCCAGAAAATCAGAGAGGTACTATAGAGTCCCTGACTCACACAAATATCTTTTTAAAAATCCTACAGCTGACCCTGATGTAATTTCTCAAGGGCCAAAAGGGATTAAAGTTAACTACTAAGAATCCCACCCCCTCAGACAGGGATTCCCAAGCATTGGACAGATGGGGTAAAAAAATAAACACCTAAGCTACTCTTGCTATCAGGGCACTAAATTGTCAGTTCCATATGCTGAAATTTTACCAATGTACCTTGGAACTCCTTAAACAAAAAATGGCTTCCTTTCCTGCGTGGACCGAATCTACAGATTTACAAGAGTTAATGCATTCTCCAAGACAAGTAACTAAACACACCTTGCACTGTGGTTTTGACGCCCTAGAAGCTTCTTGCAAGGCAGCAGTCACTGGATCTGTCATTAAAAGACATGCATGGCTTAAGGAACAGCCCCTGCCAGACCATGTCAAATCTAAACTGTTGGATGCCCCCTTGCACAAAGATAACTTATTTGGCACTAAGGCAGAAGAGGTCTTAAAAAGATGGGAAAAAAAAGCAAAATCTATGCAAACAGTTAAGGATTTCTTGCAGGTCCAACCCCTTGGGTTCAGCAGGCATTGTCCCTCCAAACACTGGTCCTTTCCTGCTACCAGTAAAGCAGCCCAGTCTAGGCCCTGTGGAAGCAGATCCCCCCCCCCCAGACAGCAGCCCCAGGGTATGCAGAGATTTAAGCAGTGGACTACCTCCACTTCAAAACCAGGGAGTTCTACGCCACCCCCTTATGGTAAGAACTCACAATTACTCACCTCCTACACCCCCTCCCTCTCCCCATCTTTCCATACCCCTAGGAGGAAAACTCTCCTTTCACTCAAGCACCTGGGCCACCATTACCAAGGACGACTGGCTTCTGAACATTGTGTCTCAGGGATACAAATGTTCCTTCCACACCCTTCCAACCCCAAAAGGGTTTCCAGATCTACCTCCAAATCAGTGGGCAAAGGCAAAAAAGCAAATCCTTTCCCTGCTCTCTATGAGGGCAGTAGAGCATGTTCCTGCAGAACAGATAGTCCAAGGTTTCTACTCCAGACTTTTTCTGGTGCCCAGAAAAGAGGGCACCTGGTGCTCCATCCTTGAACAATCCATTCTAAACACTTTCCTGGTAATTCCATAATTCAGAATGCTCAGCCTCCAGCAGCTGCTACCCATGCTCTCCAAGGACTCTTTGCTAGCCACCCTAGATCTGAAAGAGGCCTACCTCCACATTCCTATCAGGGAATTGTGCAAAAAATATCTCCACTTCAGGGCAGGATCTCAACTCTTTCAGTTCTCTGTGCTTCCCTTTGGCTTATCTACTGCTCCCAGAGTTTTCACAAAATGTCTGGCTCCGGCCATTGCCTTTTGCAGACAAAGACATTTTCAGATTTATCCATACATAGACGACTGCCTTATACAGGCAGACAGCCAGGAAATGCTGCTCAAGCACCTGGCCTTTGTAAAGACCCTACTAACCTCCCTAGGGTACACAGTCAACAAAAGGAAACTCAAACAGGTGCCCACCCAAAGGATTATTTTCCTAGGAACAAGTCTGAACACAGCATCCCAGATGGCATACCTTACTCCAGAGAAACACATTTTCCTGACAGCTTACTTCTCTCAACTAGCCACCAGGCCCCAGCTAACTGCAAGGAAGATCCTGCAAGCTCTAGGGTTCATGGCATCTTGCATACTACTCATTCCATATGCCAGACTGCATATGAGGAAACTTCAGTGGTACCTAAAGAGCCTTTGGTGCCAACACTCTCAAGACCTGCAAACTCTTATTCCTTGCCTCAGAAAAGATTTTCTTTGGTGTGCAACAGCATGCTCCCACAACAGCGGGGAATGCCTTTCTCCTCACCCCCCACTGTCCAGACCCTCACCACAGATGCATCAGACTACGCTTGGGGTGCACACCTGGACAGCAGGTGCATACAGGCCCAATGGAGCCCACAGAAAATCCCTCTGCACATCAGCCAAAAAGAAATGATGGCTGTGCAGCACCCCTTGATAGCTTTCAAGCCACTTCTCTCTCCAGGGGCTCTCCTGATCAAAACAGACACCACCACTGTGATGTGGTACATTAACAAGCAGGAGGGGACTCATTCCTACCCTCTATGCAGGCTGGCCATGAACCTTTGGCACACAGCCTCTGCCATGCAACTGCACTTGTTAGCACAATTCCTACCAGGCTCTCTCACCTCTCTGGCAGGCCAATTAAGCAGAAACTGTCTGGACCCACACAAGTGGCAAGTACCTTCACCCTAATAACTCAAAAATGGGGAACCCTGAAGGTTGACCTCTTTGCCTCCCACACCAACTATCAGCTCTGCAAATTCTGCACTGGGGAGCATCACTTGGAAAGTGGATGCCCTGTCCTTCCCCCTGGGTCAATCTATCGGTCTATACCTTTCCTCCCCTATCTCTTATTCACAGGGTACTGCTCAGAATAAGGGAGGAAAAACCAAGGACCATTTTTATAGCTCCAGACTGGTCCTAGCAGCACTGGTACCCCTTGCTGCTTAGCCTGTCCCCACTACCCACATGACATCTTCCTCAGATTCCAAACCTAGAGGGAAGAGCAATTCATGCATCCCTAATTGCAGACACTCAATTTGGCAGCTTGGCTTTTTCCATAACCCCAAACCAATCTGCCAATCTCAGTAAACAGGTTCTGGATGTTATCTGTGAGGCCAGACACCCTAGCACCAGAAAGTCTTATGCTGATAAATGGAAAAGGTTCTGCACCTGGATCCAGGCTAAGGGAGCCAATACGGCCCAGCCCTCCCTCCCTCTCATTCTGGATTACTTAGCTGCCTAATACACGGTGCTCTCTCTTTCTCCTCTATAAAAATTCATGCCTCTGCTGTTTCTGCTCATTTTCCCACTGAGCAGCCCCTTTTTCTCACACCCTCTGATCAAACAGTTCCACACCAGCTTGGGACCTTAGCTTCATATTGGAAAAGCTCACCCTGACCCCCTTCGAACCTGCTTCTTATACCACAAACAAAAGCAAACCAGCAAAAAAGAACAAGGCAGCCAAGCACGACTAAAAAACATTAATTTACTAAAACACAGATAAGCGCTTTTGTGCAGATACACTGCACTTCATCAGACCAAAGAATGAAAAAGAATTCAACAGCAAATATTTAAATGACCAAATCAATTAAAAGCATAGAGTAATTAACAAAACAAATGACTTGGAGGGCGTGCCTTTAAAGCAGGCTTTAAAGGTACACACCCATTCAACCCTGGTGGCTCTGTGTGCAAAAAGCCTAATAATCTATTTGAATTCATACAGCTCAAGTTTATTCTTCAAGTCTCCTCCCTGCTCATCAGTCCCAATCAACTCCAAAACTATTTTCATTCTTTGGTCTGATAAGGGCAGTGTATCTGCACGAAAGTGCTTACCATCTGTGTTTTCATAAATTAATGTTTTTTAGCCGTGCTTGGCTGCTTTGTTCTTTTTTGTTGATTTGCTTTTGTTTTTGGTATAAGGCAGCCTTTATTATCTACCTGGTTGGCTTTATTGGTTTTTCGTTGATTATTTTTGGCTATACTGAGTGGAGCATGCCAGAAGGACTGGACATAGAGCATGGCTGCAATGCAGTTACTGGTGTGAACATCAAGTCGCAGGAACATTTGATGGGCTTGCTGACAACCCCTGGAAATCCTTTATTAGGAGCTGTGTTTGTGGATGGCAGTGTGACTAATAATGAAAGCATTGACTATGAAGGACTCTCTGCAGCATTCAGAGTGTTTGAAAGTAAGTCATTTAAAGTTAATAATTTACATTGGCAAAGATTGTACATGGAAGTGTGCCTTCACTATAAGGTTGTGCCGAGAGAGCTCCATGTGCTTAAAATGCCCATGCATGTCCTGACCTGCTATGAAAATGGCAGGCACTCAGTGTTGAGGTCAGCTTTAATTACATGCAACTCCTTATTGACTTTTTTAAAAGCTCTGAAACAGAACTTACTAAAGAAATGGACCAGTTATTAACTGACATTAAGCAGAAGTTCTTATGTGAAATACTGGATAAGAATTTTGGCGAACTTTGCAGTGCAGTTCATTTTTGTGAGGGCAGGCTAAAGAAACAGAAATTAGCTAAACTGCAGAGAGACTATAATGATCTTAAGAAGGGGCACATTTTTGCCTGGCCCTGTGATACTGTTATTCCACCTTCACAGCTGGCTGCAGCTGCGGCTAGTACCCAGAGTGGAGGGGGAGTGCCCGTGGACAAGTCTGTGACTGTTTTTTTCTGGTTCAGCTCATGAAGGAGAATCTTTATTGGTTGTAACATTGGCTATTGCCTCGACTTCTGTAGATAATAGTGAATTTTATCGTCATATTGAGCTTGGAGCCAGACGTAGAGAGCTGAATTCTATATCTGCTAGTCTGGCTAACCTTGATTCTTTTCCCGTGCTTCCAGTGATATTCAAACGCTTAGACACGCCCATGTGAGGGCGGTCTCACAGTCAAGGGAGAAAGAGGAAGAGCATGTCGCCAGATCAAGGAAGGAAGTTTTACCCAAAGTTGTTGGAATAAACAGGGACTCATTGGTGGTTAATCTATCAGGATATACCTTATCTGCTGCACAACTGAGACTTTGAGAGAGACCTGTCGTTTATACCTTCTGGCCCTTCAGATTTTTGTGACATTGTTATGGACTTGCGTTGCTTTGCAAGAAATATCATGTTGAACAAAATGTATGGTAATGTAGCTGCTAGTGATTGTAAAATAGGTGTATTTAAGAAACCTAGTGTTGATCAGCGGTGGTGCAGCGGTAGCGCTGTTGCCTGACAGCAAGAGGTTCTCCCGTTCGATTCTCGGCTGGAGTGCGGGGAGTGTCTTCTGTGTGGAGTCTGCATGTCCTCCCAGCGGTTGGGTGGGCGGTCGAAAGACATGCATAAATGGGCGTGCCTTCGTTGAAGGTTGAACGTCGAGCTGGCACCTCGGCGTTCATGAAAATCTACTGCCGATCATTAGCAGACCAGAGTTCCGCTGTGGCGATCCCTAACCGGGAACAGCCGAAAGACAAACAACAACGTGTTTTCTCTCCTATACTTGCTCCATCTTTGGAATCCTTTATTAAATTATATGAAACTGATCTTTTAAGTGAAGATATGAGCTGTAAAAGGTTTTGAAATCTTGATGCTGATGAGAGGAAAGCACTTTTAGAATTAAAAACTAATGTCAACATACAGATTCGCCCAGCTGACAAAGGTGGCTCTGTTGCTGTGCTACATAAAGTTTATTATGTTGAGAGTATGTTAGAGAAGTTAAGTAATGGTTTTACCTATGTTAACATCTCTAAGCATGATGTTGATTTAATGACTAAAAAAAGTGTTTGATTTTTTTATATGATGCTCTGATGTGTAGGATGTTAGATCTTGAACTTTTTTCTTATTTTACAGTTGAATTTCCAATTATTCCCTGCATTTTTGGCCTCCTCAAGATACATAAGTGGCTTCAAAGGCTGCCTTTGAGGCCTATAGTATCAGGTAGGGGCTGGTTAACTGAGACGTTTTCTATTGTGCAAGAGAAAGTGGGGCCAGTAGTTGCTAAGGTTCCCTCTGTCCTTAGGGACACTGAACATTTTCTGAGAGATCTGTTCTCAATGATTGGGGGTGTTGACGTCTCTGATTATTGGCTGGTAACACTTGATGTGTCTACTCTGTTTACTGTTATACCCAATTTTGAGGGCATTGAAGCAGTTAAATTAGATGTTCTTCGTGTTTCACTGTTGCAGTCATTACATTTGGGTTATCTGCTTGCAGGTAGCCCTCAGTTGGCCCGATTAACAAAGTCTTGGGTCCTGCGTCGGTTGCTGTCCCTTCTTCCATGACGTTAGATCATCAGGGCTATAAAATATACAGCCGACACCATTACATCAGTCTTTCTGATCGTGCTGTGCCTGAAGCAGAAGCAGTTCGCAAGTGCCAGTCGGCCGACTCCTGAAATTTTCGTTTTCGAGTTTCAGAACTAAAGTTTTCAACTAAAGCTAAGTACCCCATTGGGGAAAATTTTTCTTTCTCCTTATCGATGTCAGTAAAAGTTGTTAATTGCATTACTTGTGGAAAGCAACTACCTCATAAAGATTTTCATTCATACTGTATTCCTTACTTAGGCCCTGAGCACGACGTACCTTGCTGTCGTCGGTATATTTTCGCCTCTAAATATTTCGGTTCTCTGTTTAATTATCCAGAAATGTCATCGGTTAGCCGTCCGACTACCAGGATTCTGAAAAAATGCAAAGATAAAGACAGAAACAGGCCGCCGAAGTCCAAAACCGCTGACAATGCTTCTCCTAAGCCAGTCGCCAGTTCGCTGGTACTCAGTGAGGTGCTTTCGCAGCCCCTGTTACCCGCTACTTCTGATTCGCAGGCCTCTACTGAGACCCGTTTGGAGTCCGGTATGCCACGAGATGCTTCAACTATGGAACCCACGGACGTCTCAACCTTGGATGGGTCTGGAGCTGCTGTGCAGGCACCGGCTTCTGAGGGTGTATTCAGACCTACGGGCTTGCATATTAAATCGACGCCTCCTTCTTTACTTAGGCCTAAATCTCGATCCATGTCTAAAAAAACAATGCCCAGGCCACATGCTCAGGCCTCTATGCCTAAAAAACAATTGATAAGAATGGCTGAAGATCTAATAACTCTAATCAGGGGTAGCCAACCCCTCCCCTTCTAAGAGGCATAAGACTGAAGTTGATTATGAATCTTCTGATCAGGATTCTGTTTTTTCTGATTCTTCTGACGATCTGGATTTGCCCTTACCTACTTATGAAGATTCTGATGCAGCGGACTGTATTCCCTCTGCTTTCCCTCCTGAGGATTTTTCTTTTGAGGAAACCTTACATACTCAAAGGGAGCATTTCCACTGGGAAAGCCAGGATTTTTCTGGTTCAAAAAAGAGGCTTAGGGATTTCCTTCTCCTACCTCAGCATAGGCCTTTAGCTATTCCTCCTGCACTAGACATTGTTGATGATGCTTTTTCGGAATCTAGTTTGACCCCTGATTTCCCTTCCTCCTGCTCCCAGAAAACCTGACAGATACTACAGGGTCCCTGAGTCCCACAAGTTACTTTTCAAAAATCCTATTGCAGATCCAGCGACTATTTCACAGGGGCCCAAGGGCATTAAGGCTTCTACTGCTAAAAATCCTAGCCCTTCTGATAGAGTCTCTAGGGTACTGGATAGATTGGGTAAGACGGTTTACAATTCTGCAACCTTGGCCATTAGGGCTTTAAACTGCCAGTTTCATATGTTAAAGTATCAGCAACATGTTATTGGACTGCTTAAACAGAAAATGATGTTGATTCCTGACTGTGTGGAAAATAAAGAATTACAGGATTTAATGCATTCTGCCGAACAAGTTGGAAAACATACTTGGCAATGTGGTTTTGATTCATTAGAGGCCTCTTACAGGGCTACTGTTACAGGGTCTGTGCACAGAAGGCATGCTTGGCTTAAGGAGCAATCTTTGCCAGATCATGTTAAAGCTAAAATGTTGGATGCTCCTTTAAATCATGACCGCCTGTTTGGCAACAAGGCTGAGGAAGTTCTTAAAAAGGATGGAAGATAAAGCTAAATCTATGCAAACTGTTAAAGATTTTTTACAAGTTCAGCCTCCTAGAGTAGGCACTGGCCCTCTAAGAAATGGTCCTTTCCAGCCCCTTCCAAGTCTTCTCAAGCCAAACCCAGACACAGCAAAACCCCCAGGTTTCAGTCCCACAGGACTCACAGAGCTAAGCAGTGGGGGGCCTACACTTCCAAGTCTGGGAATAAGACGACCCCCCCCCATGGTAAACTGTCTCAATGACTTCTTTTTAAAATTTCCAAGCACTTATCAACTGACTGCCCCTTTGGGAGGAAAGATTGCTCTTCATGCAAAGAATTGGGAACTCATTACCCAGGACAAATGGGTTTTAAATATAGTGTCCCAGGGATACAGATTAGACTTCTACACGTTGCCAGCACCAAGTGGGTGGGTGGACCTACCCCCAAGTCAGTAGGCAGAGGCCCAAAAACAAGTACTTTCTCTCTTAAGCATGGAGGCTATTCAACTGGTACCAGAAGAGGAAAAGGGACAAGGTTTCTACTCGAGACTTTTACTGGTACCTAGAAAAGACAATTCATGGCATCCTATCATGGACCTGTCTACTCTAAACACCTTTTTGGAGATTCCAAAATTCAAGATGCTGACTCTTCACCACTTACTTCCTATGCTAGGCCAAGATGCCTGGTTGGCAACATTAGATTTAAAAGAAGCATACGTTCACATCCCAATCGGGGAATCTTGCAGAAGATACCTACGCTTCAAAGAAGGCTACACGCACTGTCAGTTCTCTGCACTGCCCTTTGGCTTATCTACTGCGCCCAGGGTATTCACAAAGTGCCTAGCTCCAGTTATTGCATTTTGCAGGCAAAGAAATATTCAAATATACCCATACCTGGACGATTGTCTAATTCAGGCAGAAAGCCAGGACATACTTTTGAATTATCTGGCCTTTGTAAAAAGGGTTCTGACTTGTCTGGGGTACACCATAAACAAAAAGAAATCATACCTGGTACCTTGTCAACAAATTATATTCCTGGGAGCAAGCTTGAATACAACTTCCCAGATGGCTTACCTCATGCCAGAAAAGCAAATTCATTTGACAACCTACTTCAAACAAGTGGCCACAAAAACCCTGCTGTCTGCAAGACAAATACTGCAAGCCTTGGGGTTCATGGCCTCCTGCATTCTTCTAATTCCATATGCAAGACTGCATATGAGGAAACTACAGTGGTGTCTAAAAAGCCTATGGTGTCAACATTCTCAAGACCTAGAAACAATGATTCCTATCATACCTTGCTTACGCCTAGAGTTCCTTTGGTGGGCAGAGGCCTGCCACCAAAACAAGGGACTACCTTTCACACCACCCCCTGCTGCACAAACCCTAACAACAGATGCATCAGACTATGCATGGGGGGCTCACCTGGCAGGGAAGTGCATTCAGGGCAAATGGAACCCAAGTCAAATGCACCTGCATATCAATCAGAAAGAAATGTTAGCTGTACAGAATGCTCTGACTGCTTTCAAGGACCACATTCTTCCAGGACAACTAATGGTAAAGACGGAAAACACCACTGTTATGTGGTACATAAGCAGGGGGGTACACATTCTTACCCCCACTGCAGACTAGCCATGGCATTGTGGAACACAGCCTTGAGCTACCAAGTGCACCTACAAGCTCAGTTCCTGCCAGGAAAATTAAATACACCGGCAGAAGGACTAAGCAGAAACCTCATGGATCTACACGAGTGGAAACTGGAACCAAGGATTTTCAACATGTTGACAAGCAAATGGGGGGGAGCCCAGATATACACCTGTTTGCATCTCCACAGAACCACCAATTGGACACATTTTGCACAAAGACTCCCCACAAACAAGCCTGGAAAGTGGATGCTCTGTCCTTCAGCTGGAAAAACCTATCAGTCTTTGCCTTCCCCCCTCTGCCTCTGCTCTCCAAAGTACTACTAAAAATCAAACAGGACAAACCAAGGATGATTTTGATTGCTCCAGACTGGCAGCGCCAGTACTGGTACCCCCTCCTGCGCAGTGTGTCACAGTTATCTCCATGGCACCTGCCTCAGACTCCTTCCCTGCTGTCTCAGCAGGAGAACCAGATTCTGCACCCTCAGCTTCTAACACTGAACCTTGCATCCTGGCTAATTACTTAATCTCTCCTTTACCATCCCTCAGCAAACCTGTGATGGATATCATTTTAGAGGCAAGAAGGCCTAGTACTAGAAAATCTTATGCTGAAAAATGGAAAAGATTCTGTGCCTGGAACCAATTTCAGGGGCTGAGCACAGTAGCGCCTAATTTACCTCAGATTTTACAATACTTAACTGAGATGCTTCACAAGGGCTTGTCTTTTTCCTCCATTAAAATCCACTCCTCAGCCATTTCAGCTCATTATAGCACAGAACCTCCCCTCTTCTCTCATCCACTGCTCAAGCAGTTCCTCAGAGGGGCCAAAAATTTGAGACCACCCAGGAGAGCTCCAACCCCAGCCTGGGACCTTAACTTTGTCTTGGAGAAAATCACTCTACCTCCTTTCGAGCCAGCTGCTACTGCAAACTTAAAATTTATTTCTTGGAAAACAGCTTTCCTTTTAGCAATCACTTCAGCAAGAAGGGTATCTGAATTACAGGTCCTTATGGCAGTGGAGCCTTTCATCATCTTTCATGCGGACAGGGTGCCCCTCAGAACCAATCCATCCTTCATGCCCAAGGTGGTATCCAGTGTGGCTCTTAATCAGTCCATTCATGTGCCAACCTTCTTTCCCATTCCACAGAATAAAGGGGAACGGATACTGCATTCCTTAGATGTGCACAAACAACTTAGATTCTACTTGGACAGGACTAAATCTCAAAGGAAATCTGAACAACTGCTGGTGGCATTTGCTGCAGGGACAGAGGGAAAGGCTATTTCAAAGCAAACCATTTCTAAATGGATAAGCCATTGCATTAATTTCTGCTATAAGCACCATGAAAAATCTATCCCCCAGGGGATCAGACCTCACTCCACCAGGGCCGCATCTACCTCCACAGCCTTTCTCAGAGGCATCCCTACCAGGGACATCCTAGAAGCTGCTACCTGGAGTTCTGTACATACTTTCACCAAGCATTATCATTTGCCAATTTTCTCTAAATCCAGAGCTGGCTTTGCCACTGCAGTCTTGCAGGGCCTTATAGCTGGCCCTAATGCTATCTAAATTCCTCCTCCCAGCCATAGCTTTGGGAATCTACCCAAATGTAATGACTGCAGCAGTGAAATACGAATAACATTTTACAGTTGTGTACACTTACCATAAATGTAGATGTTTAAGTGTATTCACTGTTGCAGTCCTGGTTACCCTCCCTCCAGCCCCCTAACTTCTTTTGCCTATACCTCTACTTTCCTTTACTATGCTTAAAAGCCTTTTTGGTGTATTTGTTTTTTTTGTTGGAGGTATATCTTGTACTTTTATATTTAATTACTTCTCATTAGGGGGGCACCTGATATCTGGGGCAAGAAAAACTGATGTAATGTCGTTGGCTGCATGTTTTATACACCTGATGACCTGACGTCATGGAAGAAGGGACAGCAACCGACACAGGACCCAAGACTTTGTTAATCAGGCCAACTGAGGGCTACCTGCAAGCAGATAAACCAAATGTAATGACTGCAACAGTGAATACAATTGAACATCTACATTTATGGTAAGTGTACACAACTGTACTTTTTATTGAAATATAGTTCATGATTCGAGAGACTTGGTTATGCTTATTTCTTATTTGCTAGGAATTATTCTCGAGAATAATGTTTTTATGTTCAATGACTGCATTTATTGGCAGAAGGTTGGCGTGGCTATGGACACAGCTTTTGCCAATAGCTATGCCAACCTGGTTATGGCTCAATGGGAGGAGTTTGTTCTTGGGAGTAATAGGTTTAATGAGTCTATTAAGATGTACTGGAGATTTGTGGACGATATTTTCCTCCTATGGGAAGGCACTTTACCGGAGTTAACTTAGTTTGCAAATTACCTGAATTCTTCCACCTCTTACTTGAGATTTACATACAAGGTTGCCTTTGATAAAATATATTTTTTGGACGTTGAGATTATTAAGATGACTGATGGCTCTACTAAGATAGCACTTTTTTAAGAAAAACTGTCATAGGAATAATCTCTTACATCATACTAGTATGCACCCTAGCCACATATTTGGAAATCTTGTTAAGGGGCAGGCTTTTAGGATGTCTCGTTTGCATACTGATGATGAGGCTTTTGCTGGAGCAGTTGGGCGTTTGCAGTGTGAATTTAGAGATAGGGGATACAGTGATAATGAAGTGCCCGTGAATATGTTAGATCTCACTCATGCTCGTAAAAGTAGGGCTAAACCCTTTTATTCATCTAGGGCTGAGGGGGGCGGTAAATGCTGCAAAGGTTTGACAACTAATAAATCTATAAGGAATAAGGCTGCTTTAACCTTTACCAATGATATGAAAAGGATTTGTGATGTATGTTGTTAGAAGTAACTGGCCTGTGTTGCTAGCTGATGATGACATCAGACACTTAGTTGGAAGTGGCCCATCTTTTAGGTTTAAGAATAGACGGAATTTAAATAGAGAGCTATGTTAGAATATTAATCAATATAGATTATCTAGGCAGTCAGCTGGGGGGGGGGTATCTTTGCTTGTAGGAGATGCAAAGCCTGTGAATTTATATCTGAACAAAAGACTTTCTGCATCCAAATACTGGGTATAAGTTTGAACCCAAGTTTTATGCTGATTGTACTTCTATACGTTTAGTCTTTCGGGCCCGGTATAGGGGCTGTTCTTGTTTTTATGTAGGGAAGACTGAATGCTCTTTTAAGGAGCGTATAATGGAGCATTTGGGTTATATACATAGGCAAGATCCCACTAGTGCATTGTATAAACATGTCTGTGATAATCCTGGTCATGTATTTGTTTTTATAGTTTTGTAGTTGATTGGGACTGATAAGCGAGGAGACGACCTGAAGAATAAACTTGAGTTGGCTGAATCCAAATGGACTATTAGGCTTTTTGCACACCGAGCACTAGGGTTGAATGGATGTGTACCTTTAAAGCCTGTTTTAAAGGCACACCCTCTAAGTCATTACTTTTGTTGATTAGTCTATGCTTTTAATTGATTTGGTTATTTAAATGATTGCTGTTTAATTCTTTTTCATTTTTTTGGTCTGATGAAGTGCAGTGTATTTGCACAAAAACGCTTACTATCTGTGTTTTAATAAATTAATGATGTTCATCGTGTTTCACTGTTGCAGTCATTACACTTGGGTTATCCTGCTAGCAGGCTACCCGCAGTTGGCCTGAGTTCCAAAGTCTAGGTCCGGCGTCGGTTGCTGTCGCCTCTTCCCTGACGTCAGTGCAACAGGGGTATAAAAGATGCAACCGATGCCATTTTCCCCAGTCTTTCTTGCCGCGCGGTGCCTGAAAGCAAAAGCAGTTCGCAAGTGCTGGTCGTCCGACTCCTGAGATTTTCGAAATCGAGTTTCAGAACCAAAGTCTTCAATAAAGCTAAGTACCCCGTTGGGGAAACTTTTTCTTGCTTCAGACCGATGTCAGTAAAAGTTAACAATTGTATTTCTTGTGGGAAGCAAATACCTCATAAGGATTTTCACTCTTACTGTATTCCTTGCCTAGGCCCTGACCATGCCGTTACTAGTTGTCGGTTTTGTGCTAGATTCAACAAATGCACTGTTAAACATCGGTTTGATTTTGCTTTACATTACTTTGGCCGGAGGTTTAACTATATAATGCCGTTGGAGCAACCGACGACCGGAATTCATAAAAAACGCAAAGACAAGGAAAAGGACAGGCATCCGAGGTCCAAATCTGACGACAAAGCCTCTTCTAGGCCAGTTGCCGGTTCTCAGTAAGGCGCTTTCGCACCCCCTGACACCCGCTACCTCAGAGCCACAGGCTGTATCCGATTCCCACGTGGAGACACCTAGGCCTCTGGAAACTCAAGGTATTGGGCCTGCGGAAATGATTCCCTCAGATGGGTCCAGAGCCGCTGTGCAGGCTTCGGCTTCTGAGGGTGTTTTCAGACCTTCACAGCTTACTATTAAATCCTCTGCAGCAGTCAAGGCAAAGTCAAAATCACCATTAAAGACAAAAAAACAAGTACAGCATTCTCCAGGACAGTCATCCATGCCAAAGAAACAGATGCTTAAAATGGCTGAAGACTTAATTACTTTGATCAAGGGTACCCATCCCCCTCCTGATAAAAGGCCTAGGCAAGACACTGACTATGATTCCTCTGACCAGGTTTCTGTTTCTTCTGATTCCTCTTCAAATCAGGGATATTCTCTCCCTCCCTATGAGGATTCTGATGCAGAAGAATCTATACCTTCTGCCTCTCCACCTGAGGATTATTCTTTTGGGGATACCCTGCACACCATGAGGGAGCATTTCCACTGGGAGAGCCAGGATTATTCAAAATCCAAGAAAAGGCTCAGATACTTTCTTTTATTGCCTCAGCACAGGCCCCTGGCTATCCCCCCCGTGCTTGATATTGTTGATGATGTTTTCTCTGAATCCAGTCTGTCTCCTGATTCTTTACCCCCTGCACCAGTCAAGCCAGATGGGTACTACAGGGTCCCTGACTCCCATAAATTTCTTTATAAAAACCCTGCTGCTGACCCAGAAACTATTTCTCAGGGTTCCAAAGGGGTTAAGGCTTCCACTGCAAAAAACCCTGTTCCCTCTGATAGAGATTCTAGAGCTCTGGATAGATGGGGGAAAAAAGTCTACACTTCTGCTACTTTAGCTGTAAGGGCTTTAAACTGCCAGTTTCACATGCTTAAATATCAACAGTACCTCATGTCTTTATTAAAACAGAAAATGATTACAAACTCAGAGAGTTCTGACAATAAGGAAATGCAGGATTTATTGCATGCAGCTGAACAAGTGGGAAAGCATACTTTGCAATGTGGATTTGATTCATTAGAGGCTTCTTGTAGAGCCGCAGTTACAGGCTCTGTCATTCGAAGGCATGTTTCGTTAAAAGAACAAAGTTTACCTGAACATGTTAAAGTAAAATTATTGGATGCTCCATTACAGCATGATACTTTGTTTGGTGTTAAGGCAGAAGAAGTGTTAAAGAAAATGGAGGATAAAGCAAAATCAATGCAGACAGTGAAGGATTTCTTACAGGTTCAACCACCTAGGTTTAGCAGAAACTGGCCTTCAAAAAATTGGCCTTTTCTAGTGTCAAGACAGGCCACAAAGAGGCAGATACAGACGCCCAAGAGGCAAATCTCAGCCCCAAGGCTCCTACAGACCTAAACAATGGAGTGCTTCAGCCCCCAAAGGAGGAAAAGACAAATCACAACCTTATAGGAAACAGTCCAAATGACTTCCCTCTACAGATGCCAAGCACTTACCTTTTGACAGCACCCTTAGGGGGAAAGCTAGCACTTTTCTCACAAAATTGGCACATCACCTAGGACAAATGGGTACTGAATATTGTTTCTCAGGGTTACAGGTTCCACTTTCATACCCTTCCAAAATCAAAAGGTATGCTGGACCTGCCACAAAACCAATGGGCAGAGGCGCAAAAACAAATTCCTGCTTTCATGGATATGAGAGCTATTCAAAGAGTATCACATCAAGAACAGGGACAAGAATTTTACTCGAGACTTTTCCTGGTACCCAGAAAGGACAAAGCCTTGAGACCAATACTGGACTTGTCAATCCTAAATACTTTTCTGGATGTTCCAAAATTCAAAATGTTAACACTACAGCAACTTCTACCCATGCTGGCCAAGAAGGCTTGGCTACTTACTTTGGACCTCAAGGAGGCATACTTGCATGTACCAATCAGACAATCTTGCAGAAGATACCTCGGATTCATAGCTGGCTCAATGCATTACCAATTCTCTGCACTGTCCTTTGGCTTATCTACTGCGCCCAGGGTCTTCACAAAATGCCTGGCACCAGTAATTGCATTTTGCAGACAAAAAGGAATTCAGATATAATCCCTACTTGGACGACTGCCTTATTCAAGCAAGAGAGCAAGGACATTCTACTAAAACATCTGGCGTTTGTAAAAAGATTACTAATTTTCCTAGGGTATACAGTAAACTAAAAGAAATCAAAACTAGTGCCCTCTCAAGAGATAATATTTCTGGGTGCAAGCTTAAATACAACTGCCCAGATGGCTTATCTCACGCCAGACAAGCAAAGGCAACTGACTCATTACTTTCAAATGATGGCAACAAAGACCCAGCTCCCTGCAAGAAAAATTCTGCAGGCCCTGGGCTTCATGGCATCCTGCATCCTACTAATTCCATATGCAAGACTGCATATGAGGAAATTACAATGGTATCTAAAAAGTGTTTGGACTCAACATTGCCACAGCCTGGAAACAATAATAACTCTAATTCCCCGCCTACAACAGGAGTTTCGATGGTGGTCCCAGGCCTGTCACCTCAACAAGGGACAGCCTTTCACCTTGCCCACAGCCAGGCAGACAATAACAACGGATGCATCAGATTATGCCTGGGGAGCACACGTGGCAGGAAAATGTATTCAGGGCACGTGGGCCAAGGAACAAATGCATCTTCACATCAATCAAAAAATGATGCTAGCTGTACAGAATGCTCTGACAGCCTTCAAGGATCTACTACATCCAGGACAACTACTACTAAAGATGGACAATACCACAGTTATGTGGTACATAAACAAGCAAGGGGACACACATTCCTACCCCCTCTGCAGGCAAGCCATGACTTTGTGGAACACAGCACTGACCTATCAGGTACATCTGCAGGCAGAATTCCTGCCAGGAACAAAAAACACACTGGCAGATGAACTAAGCAGAAATTTCATGGATCCTCATGAATGGAAACTAAATCCACAGGTCTTCAGTATGATAACAAGGAAATGGGGACGCCCAGACATAGATCCTTTTGCCTCCCCTCACAACTGCCAACTACAGAAATGCTGCACAAGAACTTATCACTCACAAGCATGGAAAGTGGATACTCTGTCATTCAGCTGGAAAACCCTGACAGTTTATGCCTTTCCTCCACTGCCTCTTCGTCCCAAAGTTTTCCTAAAAGTCAGACAAGAGAAGCCAAAAATTATCCTGATTGCCCCAGACTGGCCACACCAGCACTGGTACCCAATCCTAAAGACCTTGTCTCAAGGCCCAGCCTGGCCTTTACCTCAAATTCCTCATCTTCTGACTCAACAAAGCAATCAGATTCTGCACAGTCAACTCAGAACCTTAAATCTGGCTGCATGGCAGATAATATAGCCACTCAGACCACACCTCTCTCTAAAGCCGTTATGGATGTCATTTTTAGAAGCCAGGAGGCCCAGCACTAGGAAATCTTATGCAGAAAAATGGAAGAGATTCTGTGCTTGGAACCAGGCACAAGGACTCGAACCACTTGTTATAAATATACCTCAGATTTTACAATACCTAACTGAGATGCTGGACAAAGGCCTATCCTTCTCATCTATTAAGATCCATGCCTCTGCCATTTCAGTTCATTACAATACGGAACCTCCAATTTTTTCACATCCACTACTAAAACTACCTCAGAGGGGCAAAAAACATAAGACCCCCAAGGAGAGCACCAATACCTACTTGGGACCTCAGTTTTGTTTTAGAAAGCTCACACTGCCTCCTTTTGAGCCAACCAGCACGGCTGATATAAAATTCTTATGGAAAACTGCTCTGCTCCTAGCAATAACTTCAGCAAGAAGAGTCTCAGAGTTACAGGCATTAATGACAGTGGATCCATTCATCATTTTTCATCAGGACAGGGTCTCACTAAGGACAAACCCAACATTTACGCCAAAGGTGATTTCCAGTGTGGCTCTTAACCAAACCATTCATTTGCCAACTTTCTATCCAAATCCCCAGAATAAGGGGGGGAAACTTCTGCACGCTTTGGACATACACAGACAGCTACAATTCTACTTGGACAAAACAAAAGCTTTCAGAAAAACTGAGCAACTGTTTGTAGCTTATGCTGCAGGATCACAAGGAAAGCCTATCTCAAAGCAGACAATTTCAAAATGGATAAGGCCACTGCATTCACTTCTGCTATGCACAACATGGCAAATCGGTGCCTGAGGGCATTAGGCCACATTCTACCAGAGCAGCAACTACTTTAGCAGCCTTTGTCAGAGGAGTACCAACCAAAAACATTTTATAAGCTGCAACCTGGTGTTCAGTGCACACTTTCACCAAGCACTACACTTACCTCTTTACTCTAAATCCAGAGCAGGCTTTGCCACTGCAGTTCTGCAGGGCCTGGTAGTCTCTCCTAATCCTATTTAGGACCAGCCACCCAACCTCAGCTTTTGGGATTCTACCCAAGTGTAATGACTGTAACAGTGAAACACGATGAATATAGTACAGTTGTGTACCTACCATAAATGTAAATGTTCGAGTGTGTTCACTGTTGCAGTCCAGGTTACCCACCCACCATCCCCCTTTTCTTTGCTGGGACTTTTCTGTACTTCTCAATTCTATACAACCTATGTGGTGTATTTGCTTGTAGATGAAGGAAATGTTTATGTTACTACATGCATGCTTTTTGGCATACTTTTTTTTACAGCCTTCATATTTGGGGGCATCTGGCATCTGAGGCAGGAAAAACTGAAGAAAATGGCGTCGGTTGCATCTTTTATACCCCTGGCGCACTGACTTCAGGGAAGAGGCGACAGCAACCAACGCCGGACCTAGACTTTGGAACTCAGGCCGACTGTGGGTAGCCTGCCAGCAGGATAACCCAAGTGTAATGACTGCAACAGTGAATACACTCGAACATCTACATTTATGGTAGGTACACAACTGTACTTTTTTTAGCCGTGGTTGGCTACCTTGTTCTTTTTTGATGATTTGAATTATAAATAAATCAAGTTTACAAAACATAAAGATTGAAGCACAGAGAGAAATATGCTTACTCTCTTTCCATGTACATACAGACTATGCATGTGTTTTTCTGACACATCACTATGCCAGTTGAATGTCCTGCATTATTTTTTGTCACTAATTTTAGTGTGTTATGTATGAGTAGTTATACTGCTGTGTAATAACCTATCCTTTATTGCTTACAGCAGCTACTGCCATAAGTGTCCCCTAACTGCATGCCAGAAAATAACTAAATCCATCCATCCATCTTCAACCCCATTCAGATTACAAAAAAGGGACCATATCATTGCTTACTTACATATTTCTTACCTTCCACTTGTGTATGCAAGTGTGTGGGAGTAACGTGTCGGTGGTCTGAGACTGCCCTCATTATTAATTCAGAAATATTATTGCATTTCATGGGAAGTCTGCATAATTCATTTCAGGACACCCAGAGAAGACTGCAGATTTTTTTTTTTTTTTTTTAATTCAGAAGATGAAACTTGTAAGCTTTTTCAGTACTTTACTTAATGGAAAGTATGAAGGATTTAGAAATGCACGAAAAAAAAGTTATGTACTCACCATAATGTTCCGTGTTGTCCATTTTCATTTATCCTCGACATATAGCTTTGGTTCTGAGCATCGGATCTGTCTCAGCTGTTACAACAGCTCGCGGAAGCCTAAAACTCTGAAGCCTGACACTTACCCACAATGCTCCTTTCACTATTACCTCAGATCGAGTTTGCAGAAAGACAGAGTGATAGAAACCCAAAAACATTCATAGAGTCCATATCTAGAATCATATAATAATAATAACAAAAGTGACATATGTCTGTTATCCGAACCACCAAAAACTTAAGGGCGGGGGGAGGAGGGTGGGCAGTAGAACATAAATGAAAATGGACAACATAGATGGAACGTTATGGTGAGTACATAACTTCTTTATCTAATGTCAATTTTCATTTTATCCTCAACATATGGGACAGGTTCCCAGCTACCTTAGGCCTTGGGTAGACTTAAGAAAGGACATTCCTGAGCACCACAGAATCAAATGATGCTCTTCCCTTGGAGACCAAATCAAATTTGTAATGAATAATAAAGGTATGACTAGCAGCTCAAGTTGTTGCTGCACAAATGTCATCCATAAAAGCTCTAGACTGAAAAACTGCTGAAGTATCTACTGCTCTTGTAGAATGAGCCTTTAAAGGCCTAGGCAAATTAATTTTCCTTTTTGTTATAGATAAAGGAAATGTAATCGTTGAGCCATCTATCTAGCTTCACTTTGCGCACTGGTTGAGCAAGTCTTGTAAGTGAAAATTACACAAATAGTTGGTTGGATTGCCTTATATTCTCAGTTCAGTGTAAACAGAAGTGCAGTTGTCTGTGAACATCTAATAAATGTAAGCAGTATTCACCTTTGTTAGTAAAATTGGGAAAAAAATACTGGTAAATTAATACTGTGATTGATATCAGTCTCTAACACTACCTTAGGCAACAAGGAAGGATTGGATGTTCATCGTATTACACTGCTGCAGTCATTACACTTGGGTTATCCTGCCGTCAGGTGGTCCCGTAGTCGGCCTGAGTTCCAAAGTCTTGGTCCGCCGTCGGTTGCTGTCGCTTCTTCCCTGACGTCAGTGCGCCAGGGGTATATAAGATGCATCCGACTCCATTTTCTTCAGTCTTTCTTGCAGCGCAGTGCCCAAAGCAGAAGCAGTTCGCAAGTGCCGGTCGGCCGACTCCTGAGATTTTCGAAGTCGAATTTCAGATCAGAAGTCTTCAATAAAGCTAAGTACCCCATTGGGGAAACTTTTTTCTTGCCTCAGACCGATGTCAGAAAAAGTTGTTAATTGTATTTCTTGTGGGAAGCAAATACCTCATAAGGACTTCCACTCTTACTGTATTCCATGCCTAGGCCCTGATCACAACGTCACTAGTTGTCAATTTTGTGCTAGATTTAACAAACACACTATAAAAAGAAGTTTTGATTTTGCTTTGCACTACTTTGGCCGAAGGTTCAATTATACGATGCCGTCGGATCAGCCGACGACCTCAATACCGAAAAAACGCAAAGACAAGGATAAAGACAGGCATCTGAGGTCCAAAACCGACGACGAAACCTCTTCTAGGCCAGTCACCAGTTCGCCGATTCTCAGTGAGGCACTTTCGCAGCCCCTGACTCCCGTTACCTCAGAGCCACAGGCTGCTGCCGACTCCCACGTGGAGACATCTAGGCCTCTGGAAACTCAAGGTATTGGGCCTACGGAAACTAATCCCTCAGATGGGTCCGGAGCCGCTGAGCAGGCATCAGCTTCTGAGGGTGTTTTCAGACATTCACAACTTACCATTAAAACAACAGCCAAGACAAAGGTACCATTAAAGACAAAGAAACAAGTACAGCATTCTCCTGGACAGTCCTCCATGCCTAAGAAACAGATGCTTAAAATGGCCGAAGACCTCATTACTCTAATCAGGGGCTCCCATCCCCCTCCTGAGAAAAGGCCTAGGCAGAATACAGACTATGACTCCTCTGATCAGGTTTCCATTTCCTCTGATTCCTCTTCAGACCAGGGATACCCCCCCCCCCCCCCCATGAGGACTCTGATGCTGAAGAATCTATCCCTTCAGCCTCTCCTCCTGAGGATTATTCTTTTGGGGAAACTTTACATACCATGAGGGAGCATTTCCATTGGGAAAGCCAGGATTATTCTGAATCCAAGAAAAGGCTCAGGGATTTCCTCTTATTGCCTCAACACAGGCCCCTGGCTATTCCGCCTGTGCTAGATATTGTGGATGATGTGTTCTCTGAATCCATTTTATCTCCTGACTCTTTGCCCCCTGCTCCAGCCAAGCCAGACAGGTATTATAGAGTCTCTGACTCTCACAAGGTTCTTTACAAAAACCCTTCTGCTGATCCAGAAACTATTTTCCAGGGTCCAAAAGGGGTTAAGGCTTCCATTGCAAAAAATCCAGTACCCTCTGACAGAGATTCCAGAGCTTTGGATAGATGGGGGAAGAAAGTATACACTTCTGCAACTTTAGCAGTAAGAGCTTTAAATTGCCAGTTTCACATGCTTAAGTACCAACAATATTTAACGGCTCAGTTAAAGCAGAAAATGCATGCAAGCTCAGAAGCTCCTGATTGTAAAGAAATGCAGGATTTATTGCATGCAGGTGAACAGGTGGGAAAACATACTCTGCAATGTGGTTTTGATTCTTTAGAGGTCTCTTGTAGAGCTGCAGTTACAGGTTCTGTGATTCGAAGACATGCTTGGTTAAAAGAACAAAGTTTACCTGATCATGTTAAGGCAAAATTATTGGATGCTCCCTTACAGCATGATACTTTGGTGTTAAGGCAGAAGAGGTGTTAAAGAAAATGGAGGATAAAGCTAAATCTATGCAAACAGTCAAGGATTTGTTACAGGTACAGCCACCTCAGTTTAGCAGAAATTGGCCAACAAAGAATCGGTCCTTTCCAGTGTCAGACAGGCCACAGAGAGGCAGATACAGATGCCCAAGCGGCAGATCTCAACCCCAAGGCTCAAACAGACAACGACAGTGGGGCGCCTCAACCCCAAAAGGTGGTGAGGATAAGTCTCAACCTTACAGGAAACAGTCACAATGACTTTCCCCTTCGTACACCAAGCATGTCCCTTCTGGAAGTGCCCTTAGGGGGAAAACTAGCATTTTTTTCTCAAAACTGGCAAACAATCACCCAAGACAAATGGGTCCTGAATATTGTGTCTCAAGGTTACAGATTCCACTTTCATACTTTACCAAGGTTAAAAGGAATGCCAGACCTGCCACAAAATCAATGGGCAGAGGCAGCAAAACAAATTTCAGCCCTCCTGGACATGAGAGCTATTCCAAAAGTACCACAACAGGAACAAGGACAAGGATTTTACTCAAAACTCTTCCTGGTCCCCAGAAAGGACAAGGCCTGGAGGCCCATACTAGATCTTTCAATCCTGAATACTTACCTGGATATTCCGAAATTCAAAATGTTGACATTACAGCAGCTTCTGCCCATGCTGGGCAAGAAGGCTTGGCTTGTTACGCTGGACCTCAAAGAGGCATACCTGCATGTCCCTATCAGACAAAATTGCAGAAGATATCTCAAATTAAAAGCTGGTACAATGCACTACCAATTCTCTGCACTGCTTTTGGCTTATCTACTGCACCCAGGGTCTTCACAAAGTGCCTGGCACCAGTAATTGCATTTTGCAGACAAAAAGGAATTCAAATTTATCCATACCTGGACGACTGCCTCATTCAAGCCGAGACAAAGGACATTCTTCTACAGCATCTGGCGTTTGTAAAAAGGTTGCTAATTTCTCTAGGGTACACAGTAAACGAAAAGAAGTCAAAACTAGTACCCTCGCAACAGATTATATTCCTGGGTGCCAGCTTAAATACAATGGCCCAGATGGCTTACCTCATGCCAGACAAACAAGTTCAACTAACTCAAGAAAGTCCCATCTCCCTGCAAGAAAAATTCTGCAGGCCCTGGGATTCATGGCATCCTGCATACTACTAATACCATATGCCAGACTGCATATGAGGAAATTACAATGGTACCTGAAAAGTGTTTGGACTCAGCACTCACAGTCTAGAAGCAGTAATACCAATTATTCCCTGCCTACAACAGGAGTTTTGATGGTGGGCACAGGCATGTCACCTAAACAAGGGTCAGCCTTTTACCCAACCCGCAGCCAGGCAAACTCTAACAACAGATGCTTCGGATTACTCCTGGGGAGCACACATGGCAGGAAAAGGGAGGGTGGCCTAATGGTTAAAGTGTTTGCCTTACAAACACAAGGTTCAGGGTTTGAGTCTCACAAGGCATAATTGGCTAGGCTTGAAATGGCTTGCAAGGGCAGTTAGCTTAGTACTAACCTATGAACCTATAAATGCATTCAGGGCAAGTGGACCACAGACCAGATGCATCTTCACATCAATCGAAAAGAGATGTTGGCTGTTCAAAATGCCCTAACAGCTTTCAAGGACCTTCTACATCCAGGACAATTACTACTAAAGACAGACAACACCACAGTAATGTGGTACATAAACAAGCAAGGGGGCACTCATTCTTATCCCCTATGCAGGCAAACCATGGCCTTGTGGAACACAGCTCTAACGTATCAAGTTCACCTACAAGCACAATTCCTGCCAGGAAAGAAAAATACTCTGGCAGACGATCTCAGCAGAAATGTCATGGACCCTCACGAATGGAAATTGAATCCACAAATCTTCAGCATGGTAATGCAAAAGTGGGGATGCCCAGACATAGATCTTTTTGCCTCCCCACTGAATTGCCAACTACAAAAATTCTGCACAATGACTTATCACAAACAAGCATGGAAAGTGGACGCTCTTCTGTTCAGCTGGAAAAACCTAAAAGTTTATGCCTTCCTGCCACTGCCTCTCCTTTCAAAGGTACTCCTAAAAGCCAGACAAGAAAAAACAGAGATGATCCTGATTGCTCCAGACTGGCCATGCCAGCACTGGTACCCTATCTTAAGGAACTTGGCTCAAGGCCCACCATGGATTTTGCCTCAAATTCCACACCACCTGACTCAGCAAAACAATCAGATCCTGCATGGTCAGCTCAAAACACTAAACCTGGCTGCATGGCGGATACATTAGTCAAACAGGCAACACTTCTCTCTAAAGCTGTTATGGATGTCATTTTGGAGGCCAGGAGGCCTAGCACCAGGAAAGCTTACTCAGAAAAATGGAAGAGATCCTGTGCCTGGAACCAGGCTCAAAGCCTTGACCCTCTTGTTCCAAACATTCCTCAGATTTTACAATACTTAACTGAGATGCTGGACAGAGACCTATCCTTCTCATCAAATAAGATCCACGCCTCTGCCATTTCAGCACATTACAACACGGATCCTCCTTTATTCTCTCATCCCTTACTAAAGCAGTACCTCAGAGGGGCTTAAAACATAAGACTGCCCCAGAGAGCACCAACACCAACTTGGGACCTCAATTTCATTTTGGAAAAACTGACCCTACCACCTTTTGAGCCAGCCAATACAGCAGATCTAAATTTTTTATCATGGAAAACAGCTCTGCTCTTGGCAGTAACTTCAGCACGAAGAGTCTGAGAGCTACAGGCATTAATGGCAGTGGAAACTTTTATAATGTTTCATCAGGACAGGGTATCTTTAAGGAAAACCCTACCTTTATGCCAAAGGCAGTATCTAGTGTGGCTCTTAACCAAACCATCCATTTGCCAGCTTTTTATCCAAACCCCCAGAATAAAGGGGAGAAACTTCTGCATTCTTTGGACATACACAGGCAGCTACGCTTCTACTTGGACAAAACAAAGGCTTTCAGGAAAACTGAGCAGCTGTTTGTAGCATATGCTGCAGGATCACAGGGCAAGGCTGTCTCAAAGCAGACTATATCCAAATGGATAGGACACTGTATTCGGTACTGCTACACACAGCATGCAAAATCAGTCCCTAATAACATTAGGCCACATTCCACCAGGGCAACAGCCACTTCAACAGCCTTTCTCAGAGGAGTACCTACCAAGGAAATTTTGGAGGCTGCAACTTGGAGTTCAGCGCACACCTTTACCAAGCATTACCACCTGCCTCTTTACTTTAAATCCAGAGCAGGATTTGCCACTGCAGTTCTGCAGGGCCTCATAGCCAATCCTAACTCTTTATAGACCAGCCTCAGCTTTGGGATTCTACCCAAGTGTAATGACTGCAGCAGTTTAACACGATGAACATAGTACAGTTTTGTACCTACCATAAATGTAGATGTTCGAGTGCTCACACTGCTGCAGTCCAGGTTACCCTCCCTCCATCCCCTCTGAACTAGCTGGACTTATCTATACCTTTCTATCCTATACAACCTTTGGGGCATATTTGCTGGTAACTGAAGGTATTGTTTTTACTGTATATTTTTGATTAGCAATATGCATTGCCTACCTACCTGGAGGCACCTGACATCTGGGGCAAGAAAAACTGAAGAAAATGGCGTTGGATGCATCTTATATACCCCTGGCGCACTGACGTCAGGGAAGAAGCGACAGCAACTGACGCCGGACCAAGACTTTGGAACTCAGGCCGACTACGGGACCGCCTGACGGCAGGATAACCCAAGTGTAATGACTGCAGCAGTGTAAACACTCAAACATCTACATTTATGGTAGGTACAAAACTGTACTTTCTTAGTGACGCTCTGTCTTTGTGGAAAATCATATAAGGAGGTCTACATGATAAGGCTTGTATTTCTGAAATCCTTCTGGCAGAAGCTATTGCTAATAAAAATATAGTTTTCCAGGATAAAAACTTTAGATCACATTCAGCTGATGGTTCAAAGGGAGACTGAACAATGGTTTGTAACACTAAGTTCAAATATGAAGGTGGAGTAAGATCTTTGTAAGGTGGTTTTAGCAAGAGTGTTGCTTTTAAGAAGGCTTTGTAAAGTTTATGAGAAGCCAAGGAGGAGTCTTTTAAAAGCATTATGGAAATTAGAAATAGCTGCTATTTGAACTTTGATAGTAGAATGGGAAGCACCTGCCTTGAAAAGTGTAGCTAAAAATTCTAGGATTTTATCAATAGGCACTAAGGGAATCAATATTGTTGTCACGATCCAAAAGGTAAGCCCCTTCCATTTACTAGCATAGAGTTACGGGTGCTGGCTTGTTGGAGATTGAGTACATGACATACTGGGAGGAGAGAAAAAGATGCCTGGCTATCAACAGAAAGTACACTTGTGTACACTTACCATAAATGTAGATGTTCAAGTGTATTCACTGTTGCAGTCATCACATTTGGGTTATCCCTGCAAGGGTAGCCCTCCGCCGGCCCGAATACCAGAGACTTAGTATTTCTGCATTGGTTGCTGTCACTTGAGGACTGACGTCAGGTCGTCAGTAGTATAAAGTAAGACGGCCGACGCCATTACATCAGTTTTATCCACGTGGTTGGCTTTTTTATTGGTTTTTCGTTGTTTATAATTCATTCCTGAATTTATGAAGTGTGCATTTAAACTTTCATCCAGAGCAGGCATCTTTACATCAAGGTGTCTGCATGCTGTTTCCTGAAGTGTTTACATAAAAGAATAATGAATAAAGCATTTCTTGGTAGGGAATATTCCTTCACTGTCACAACATCTTGACAGTGGTGCATAAGGTGTCTTTTGACTGCAAGATGCATCAGCTGCCAGTTTTACTTTGCAAACATTTCTGTTTTTAGAGTACAGATTCTTCATGTCCTCTGGTAGAAAATCCCTGTAGAATTGTATTACTTAAAGAGCTGATTTGGTTATACCCATCTATTTAAGCAGTAATTAACTCTGGGTTGTGTAAATATTTACCCATGAATGTTATAATTAGACCACAAGGGTGATGAAGCCCAGGTGATCCATTGAAAACACAGGGAGGAAAATACTGTACAAAAAACAGCCCAGAGTTAATTATTGTTACTATACTATGGAAATGTTCTTAATATTTATTTATTTTTATTTTTATTTTACATTTGTTTACCGGGATGGTCTTGCTGGATATATGTCCATTTTTAGCGGAGGCCCAGGGAGAAAAGCTCCAAGTTAGTAGATTACATTACATTAGTAATATTTACAAATTAACATAGTTTACAGTCTTCAGTAAGGTTACAAACATTTATAGAACATGGTAGGCAACTGAGAGTTTCACACAGGGTTTTGCACAGATAAGGACTTTATCCCGTAACGAGGTCTAAGTATGCCACAAAGCAAAGTCATATACATTTTAGTCAAATGACAGATTTAATAAGGCAAGATATCCAATACCAGGGGTGGGTGTTAGGTTTTGAACAGGAACATTGCCAGTGCATTTGAAAGTGTAGTTTGGGGCTTTTTTTGAACTGGGTTAAAGAGGGCTGGAGAGTAATTTCAGCAGGTAGAGTTACAAGTTTTGCCTACAGAGTTGGCAAATAGTCACCAGCCACATTTATGCTTTTGGTTTGAACCAACAGTTTGTCAGCAGAGCGCTGTGACCTCAGGTTGCTGTAGGGATTAATGATCTTATTTAGTGCTGGTGTCTTATTGGGGTGGTTTAGAACTTTGTGGGCTATTATAAGTTGGTTGTATTGGAGAAGACTAGTCCATTCAAGCCAACCTAGTTGAGTTAACTCATTCACTCCGGAGCAGCTCAGGAAAAGCTGCCTGCTTAATTCCACCATGAGAACAACAGTGCAGCCTGAGCTCATTTTCAGAAAATCCATTTGTAATACCATACAGAAAACAAATGTTCATAACTCTTTAACTATAAGAGCTAGACTAAAAATCTAAACGCGAAAGTTGTTCAGCAGACACTGACCTTTCCAACAGTGTAAATGTTGATAGTGCATATCAAAGTCATTATTAAATATTTGGCAAGGAAGGCTGATATTGTGCATATTTTTTACCTTTTTGGAAAAGCAAAGCACAATATATTGGTCAATGTACCATGCAGACCCATACAATTTGAATTTAATTTGTTAATATGAATGTCAGCTTTAAAATGATACCTTAACCATTACTGTGGGATGGTCCTTTCTTGAGATATTCACAGAAATATAATTAATATATTATTTCTCATAATTGATAATTAAACCATACTATCTCATCACCTGTAACAGACAGAGCCTACATATCAGTGTAGAAGTTATGCATCTGAATGTCAGCTTCAAAATGATGCATCATTTGTGTGATCACCATCTTCCCTTGCAAAGGTATGGGTATAATAATGAGAAGTATAGTAAATGTATAATTTTCATAATTGTACAAGTCTAAACAAACTGATATCTGTGCATGTGTACAGTGCACAGACACAGTTCTTTTACCATGTTGTAAGGAGTAACACTGTCTTCAAAATGAGGTATTACTTGGCACACTGACATGCTCCCTTGCAAAGTTATTTACCAAAATATGAAAAAAAATAATAGTTTCCATAACCTAATTCCAAACAAACTTTGATATCTGCACATGTGTCCAACATACAGGCACAATTATTTTACCTTGTTGAAACCAGCAGTACTGTCTTCTAAATGAGGTATTACTTGGCACATTCAGATGCTCCCTTATAATGTTATCTACCAAAATATGAAAAAAAATAATAATTTCCATAACCTAACTCCGAAACAAACTTTGATATCTGCACATGAGTACAACATTCAGGCACCATTCTTTTGCCATTTTAGAACTATCTATACTGTTTTCAAAATGAGGTATTACTTAGCACATTCAGACGCTCCCTTGCAAAGTTATTTACCAAAATATGAAAAAAAATCATAATTTCCATAACCTAAGTCCAAAACAAACTTTGATATCTGCACGTGTCCCACATACAGGTGCAATTCTTGTACCATGTTGGAACCAACAATACTGTCTTAAATTCAGATGCTCCCTTGTAAAGTTATTTACCAAAATATGAAAAAAATCATAATTTCCATAACCTAAGTCCAAAACGAACTTTGATATCTGCATATGAGTACAACATACAGGCACCATTCTTTTCCCATGTTAGAACTTATCAATACTGTTTTCAAAATGAGGTATTTCTTAGCACATTCAGATGGTCCCTTGCAAAGTTATTTACCAGAAATATGAAAAAAAATTGTCATTTCCATAACCTAAGTCCAAAACAAACTTTGATGTCTGGATATGAGTACAGCATACAGGCACCATTCTTTTCCCATGTTAGAACTTATCAATACTGTTTTCAAAATGAGGTATTACTTAGCACATTCAGATGCTCCCTTGCAAAGTTATTTACCAAATTTGAAAAAAAAAATCATAACTTCCATAACCCAAGTCCGAAACAAACTTTGATATCTGCACATGTGTGCAACATACAGGCAATTTGTTTACCATGTTGGAACCATCAATACTATCTTCAAAATGAGGTATTACTTGGCACACTGACATGCTCCCTCGCAAAGTTATTTACCAAAATATGAAAAAATCATAAATTTCCATAACCTAAGTCCTAACAAAACTGATATATGTACAGCATTCAGAAGCAGTTGTTTTACCATGTAGATACATGATTGTGAATATACACGTTCTTGGTGTAGCCAACATACTGCTGAATGGGTACATGTAAAGAGAAAAAGCAAGGTAAGGACCACCACTCCACTAATGAACCCAGGACAGGCATGGGACAGTGGTAGGCAAGGCCATCTCATCGGTCTGATAGCTATGCTGGCTACCCACTCAGACAGCCGATAACACTGCAGTCTCACAACCTCCTTCTGTGTCAGCAGTCTGCCTTACCTATGCCTTTTCTCTTTACATGTGTCCATTCAGCAATTTACCTAAGGGATCAATTTCTGTATTAGTAAACCCTTCCTGTCATCTAACTCTACACATGCCTGATAAAAGCAGACTAAAAAAATGAAGTATTGCAGGATGGTCACTGACATATTACATTGTACGTGGTAGCACTATCCTAAAACAGTTTCAGAGGCATGGCTGGCAGCCCAGTGAATGTAGGAATGGCATCCTCATCAGCTCCTTACCACAGTAATTTGCCAAACTCAGAGAAATATATTTTATACAACACATTTCATAATAGTGTTTTACTTACTATACTGGTCCTACTTGGTCATGGGTGTTTTCCATTCTTCTCACAAGCTGCATGTTGGCAATCCTGCATAACTCTCCTCACACCATTTTGGAGGTCGGTCAAGAACAACGCAATGCCCTCCTCAGTTAGGTGAACGCCATCCCCTCTGAACAGATGAACATCTTCCACGGTGATGCTGTTGTGGCAGATTGTAGATCCACCGACCCTGGGCATCAAGCCATGCATGAACCCATTCTGTAAATGTCTGGCCTTGTGAGCTGCCCGTTGACTGTTTGCTGTTTTCCATATCTGTCGAGGAAATATATCAGACCACACAAAATGACAATGTGGCCACCAAGACTTCAGGTCTTCAAAATTTCTGTGATTTGAAACCATAGCAGAGTGGTTGACTGATGACATCATTCCCTCCACTCTGCAGCACAAAAACGTCAGGCTCAGGGTAGATGGAACACTTCTCTTCCAACTGCATTAGTCCACTCTAATGCATACCTAATGCATACCTCTTCTTGCAATCCAGTATACCTTCACACTGGATGTGGGGAAGCTCACGTTGTACTGGTGTTCAGTTTCAGAGGCATGGCTGGCAGCCCAGTGAATGTAGGAATGGCCACATACCCACACTCTCACATGTCATTCTCCGGGTCATGAAGCCATGTGAGTGTCAGAAAGTGGACAAACATGCAGAGGAAAGAAAATGCAAACAGATTACTACTGATATTTGACAGATTTATTGGAAGACTACATATATATGAATATCATATACATTACCTGGTTAGCCATTTCAAATCTTCCATCTTATCCATAGGGGCAGTATTCTTGGCATTAGGTACATAAATGGTGATGACACTTCAGAGGTACATACCTACTACCCATGAAAACATCAAATTACACACAATGACTGACAAGGGGGCACAGAAAGGGCACATGTAAAGAGAAAAAGCAGGGTAAGGACCGCCACTCCACTAATATGCCAAGGACAGGCAATGGGGTTCCAGATGTTGGTTATCTGAAGTGTCCCATAGCTGTGCTGGCTGCCCACTCAGACTGCTGATACCACTATTGTCTCATGACCTCCTTTAGTGTCAGCAGTCTGCCTTACCTCTGCCTTTTCTCTTTACATGTGCCCATTCAGCAATGTACCTAAGGGATGAGGGACTGAAGTAACTCACTAATTGCTGCCCTCATCTTCATACATTTACTACCCTCACCTACATACATTGACCACACTTAAAGGGAGGGGGACTGAGTGGAGAGCTACACCAAGACAACATGTGAAAAGACCCAGACTGACCCAGGCTCTGTCTTTTTGCATGTGTCCTTTCCCAGGTGGAAACACTTCATCACAGTGGCACCCCCAAGGCCATGCTTACCTAGGACAGCAGCACTATGGGACTGAGCTGGAATGTCTCCAAGTTCCCAACTGCGATCCAGGTGGATCGTAAGATCCATGGTGGCTGGGAATACCCCCCCTGTGATGCATTCACCAACACAACATTCTGAGATGGGACAGCTTAGGGTTTGGGCTGCTGCCTTTGCAGTGATTCCCAGAACAGCAGAAGATGCAGTCTTACCTTACCTGAAATACTGCATTTGTGGACACTGACAAGGGGGCACAGAAAGGGCACATGTACACGGAAAAAGCAAGATGAGACACTCTGCTTTACCTCTGTCTTTTCCATTTACATGTGTCCTTTTGGCAAAAGCCATAAGGAGTAGAAGGGAGGAGCTAATGTAAACAGTGTTGCCCTGACCTGCATGCACTGACTACACCTGAAGGGAGGGAGAATGGGTGGAGAGCTGCACCAAGGCAACATGTGAAAAGACTGCAGCTTTTGTTCCATTGTGCTGTCTCCTGCGTGTGCTGGAGACTGCCAAGGTTGGGTCATCAAAAGAAAGGAGTGCAGGAAAAAAGTAGGAGATGGAAAAAAACAGACCAGCCAAAGAAGGAATACAGGTTGGCTAAGAAAGAGACCAAGAGAAGGCAGTTGTAATAGCAAAGGACAAGACAACAGGGCATTCTACCAGCTTCTGAAAAGGGACTCTGTAAATGGCACAAAGTAACTGCAAGGCAAAGACAGAAACATAAATAAGATACTTAAAACCCCCTTTGTAAGTGATGCCAATAACTATCTGCCTACCAACTCATGGGAAATAAAAGACAAATGGAAGGAGTACTTTCAGCAGCTTCTGAATGAAGAAAACCCCACAGAAGCTGTACTTCCCCAAACACAGCCTACAATGAAAGAAGAGGAGGAGACCACCATAGAAGTAAAAACAGCACCAAGGTTATCTTTCTCTAACTATCTTACATACAAGGGTTTGAGCAGCCATAAATAAGCTATACAACAGAAAGAGGAAGCTACTACATGATAGAGCAAAATCCCAAAAAGGGAAGGCATCTCTGATCATTACTAGCAAGAAACTACGATCCCTCATAAAATCATCTAAGGCCAGCTTCGAAAGATGCTAAAGATAATCACAAGGCCTTCTTTAGTTATGTCAGGAACCTGAGTGGCAACTCCCAGATATGCTCTGAGTTAGTTCAAAATGACAAAAAATACACTGAACCCATAGACATTGCCAACATCCTGGCAGACAGGTTCAGTGCAAACTTCTCCCCCCCTTCCCCCCCAAAAGAGCAAATGTCTATCCCAACAGAGTGTAGCCTTCCTGACATCACAGATGCACAGGTGAGAGCTGCCCTCTCCAAAGCAAAAACACAGCATCAGTGGGACCGGACGGTGTCCCGGGCTGCATCTTACACGAACTCCAAGAAGAACTGAACCCTCACATAAAGTCACTGTTCAATCTCAGCCTTACTACAGGATATGTACCCAAGGAATGGCATACAGCAACAGTGGTCCCACTCCACAAAGGTGGTGCCACAATGGACCCCGGAAACTATCGCCCTATAAGCCTGACTAGCCCGGTCTGCAAAGCTATGGAGCGTATCATCATGAAACTCATAAACAAAGACATTGGGAACCTCCAAACACTGGATCCTACCCAATTCGGCTTTGTTAAGGGCAGATCTTGCCTCTTGAACCTGGTCGACTTCTTTGAAACAGTCACCAAGGCCATAGATGAGGGGAAGGTAGTCCACACAGCCTACCTGGACCTTGCAAAAGCCTTCGACACAATACCCCACTCGGGCATCATAAATAAGCTCACTAGCTTAAATATCAACCCCTATGTCACAAGATTGGTTGCAAACTGGCTCAGGGATAGAACCCGCATGGTCAGAATTGCAGGTGCCATGTCAGACTCTAAACCAGTTACAAGTGGCATCTCACAAGGCTCAGTCCTGGGACCTCTCTTGTTCGGTATATATTTCTCTGAGGTACAGGCTAACATGGGAGGACTGTGGCTGACCAAGTTCGCAGATGACTGCAAACTGGGTGCCATAATCGACTCGCCGACTGACACAAGCATCCTCCAAAAGGGTCTCACAGAGACGGATAACTGGTGCCAGAGCCATGGCCTAAAGCTAAATGCCAAAAAGTGCATAGTCATCCCCTTTGGGAAAAACAAAGTGCCCACAAATTACCACATAGGTGGTAGTCCATTAAGTACAGAAGAAGTAATTAGGGATTTGGGGACCCAAGTAGATAGCAATCTCTCCTTTGACAATCATGTTGCCAAAGTGGTTAGAAAGACCTTCTATATAGCCCACCTTATCACGAAAGGGTTCACATCTAGATCAAGAGAGGTCATTGTGCCCCTCTACTCATCACTCATCAGGCCCATAATTGAATACAATGCCCCATTTGGGATGTACCTTACCCGACACCTGCATCAACTGGAAAGACCCCAAAAGTACCTCACCAAGAGGATCAAGGGACTCAAACAGATGCCCTACGCAGTTAGGCTAAAGAAACTCCAGCTCTACTCAGTTGTTTACTGCCTACTCAGAGGCGATCTGTGCCTGATGTATAAAGCCATGTCCAACCCAGAATTAATGGACATGCTCCACCTCAGGAAATCCAAATCCCTTAGAGCTACACGCTCCAGGGACTTAAACCTCAGCACAGAAAAAAATAGGACATGCTGGAGGGACAGATTTATATCCCAGAGGCTCCCCTCACTCTGGAACAAAATCCCAGTCCATGTTAGGCAGAGTCCCTCAATGACCCTCTTCAAGATAAATCTTGATGAGTGGATGGGAGATCGTAGGTTTACCCCTGGGATCTCTTCTGTGTCCCTACTAGACAGAGGCACAGTCAACTAACCTCAAAAGGGCTATCTGCTGTGACCTACTATACAGAGGCACAGTCAGCTAATCTAAAAGGGTGGCGAAAGCCAAACACACTCTGGCTAGGCTTATAAATGCCCTAGGGCAGATAGCCTAGTATCAACCTATGAACCTATAAGGAAAGTGAAATCAGGGAATCAGCAGACTCAAATGAGGTCATAGCAAATATAATAACTATATTAGGTGCGATGGGGAGAAATTACTCCTGAGGGTACACATAGCAGTATGAAGAGAACGTTGTATCACAGATGACTGGAGAATAAGCATACTAGTAATAGTGTACAAGAAGAAAGGGGGACATCCACAACTTTGGGTAGTACATAGATATCAAACTCCTGTCACACTGCATGAATATTCTGGAGAGATTGATTGATAAATGAATATGCAGACTAGTTGAATGTAAGATGGGAGATGAGCAGTTTGGGTTCAGATCAGGATGCAGCACAACTGGCCCAATATTTGCAGTGAGACAGATAGCTGTGAAGAGGCTAGAGATGAGAAAAGAGTCCAATCGGGCATTCCTATACTTGGAGAAAGCATATGAGAAGGTCCCAAGAAAGATGATTTGGGCAATCTTGTGGTGGGTCAAAGTCTCAGAAACATTGGTAGAATAGAGATACAGATATATATGTGTTTCTCTAACTATCTTACAAACAAGGGTTTGAGCAGATTAACAGGAAAATTGTGATGCACTCAAAGGCGAAATGCAGACCTTGCAGTACGGGCTGTGGAGGGAGCAGGGGGACTTGGTTTTGAATGCTGCGGAGCACCAAGGGAGTTCTACATAGGTCAGTGAATACAGTAACGGTATTGGGAGGGGGCACTGGGGAAAACAGAGAAGTCGGTTACATTCCCTATAAAAGGGCTGCTGAGCATGCACACACAAAGGGTTAAGCAGCACAAAATAGCATTTGCTACATTACACCTGTCATGACAAATTAACACAGATTTACTACACCGCATACAGAATGGGTAACCAATGGAAGTAGAATGTCATGTCTGCTGATGACAAAGCATTTGGATTTGCACATGAACACTGTTCTAAACGTGGAGCTATTCTGTGATATGGGATAACTTACCGGCACAAAAAAGAAGCAGTTCTTGGGACAAATTGAACCTGGATGCAGTTAAATCAAGCCGAGGTAAATTCAAACGGGAACTCCAACTGCCAAACCGTTGTGTCTCTCTTAACGATCTCTCTGTAATCGGTGAGTGCGCAAATCAAATAGAGGGATCCAGCAGCAGGTACATTCTCCAACAAAAGGGAAATAGCTGCTGCTGGAACCTCTATTTATCTATTAAAATTATAATACCCATCACTGAAATCTGAACTATAGATAACCTATACTTGTTACACCGTATCTGTATTACGATCTTCAGCAGTCTGACCATGTATGCACAAGCACTTCCCTGGTACACAACTAAATTATTTCCCTACCAACATCTTCATTACTACATGTTATACACATGTCCCTAAATTGAGATACGCACAATCACCAAAATTATATATATATATATATAGATATATATATATATATATATATATATATATATATATATATATATATATATATATATATATATATATATATATATATATATATATATATATACACACTTGTGACCAATGTATATATGTGCAAGTACATTATGTACATACATACATATATCCATGTGCACACATATGCACAAATATATGTGTGTATATATATATATATATATATATATATATATATATATATATATATATATACACACACACACACACACACACACACACACACACACACACACACACCAAGAAAAAAATCAGGGGTTCAGGAGGGTAGGCAGTTGATGAAGAATGAGGGGGGCGGGGTTGCTTGCAATGACTCCAAGCAGAGAAAAAAACACAACCTGGCTTGTGCATTCATCAAAGCGATAACGACTTGTACTTATGTGAATAACAGTGACAGTAGCTGAGACTTTTTCCAGGAAAGGGATAATGACTCACTGCTATATTGTAACTGCACGTATTTCCAATGTGATAATGACCTTCCTTTCATTACTGCAAAGGTATGCATGTTGAGACACAGGTGATAATTGCTACACATGACCTGTTGAGTAGGAATTCATTATATTACATTGTGCAGCTGTTCATAGGTTCATAGGTTTATACTAGGCTATCTGCCCTAAGGCATTTATAAGCCTAGCCCAAATTTTTGTGGCTTACGCCACCCCTTATATGAAAAAATACTGTGCCCATTAGTTTGTTGTGCCTCTGTCCAGCAGTGACACAGAGATGATTCCCGGGGTAAACCTACGATTTCCCATCCACAGGTCAAGATTTATCTTGAACGGAGCCAGCGAGGTGCTCTGCCTCACATGGACCGGGATTTTATTCCACAGCATAGGGAGTCTCTGAGTGATAAATCTATCCCTCCAGCACGTCCTATTTATATCCGTGCTAAGTTTTAAGTCGCTTGCTCTAGTGGTTTTGGTGGATTTGGATTTTTTGAGGTGGAGCATGTCCATTAATTCCGGGTTGGACATGGCCTTGTATGTCAGGCACATGTTACCTCTGAGCAGACGGTATGCGACTGAATAGAGCTGGAGTTTCTTCAATCTGGCAGCATATGACAGATTTTGGAGTCCCTTTATCCTTTTGGGTGAGGAACTTTTGGGGTCTCTCCAATTGCTGCAGATGTCGGGTGAGATGCATCCCGAATGGGGCATTGTACTCTATCATTGGTCTGATAAGTGAAGAGTACAGGGGAACAATGACCTCACTAGATCTGGATGTGAATCCCTTCATGATCAGGTGGGCAATGTAGAAGGTCTTTCTAACCACTTTAGCAACGTGAGTGTCAAAAGAAAGGCCACTGTCAACCTGGGTCCCCAGGTCCCTGATAACCTCTTCTGTGCTTAGTGGATTGCCACCTATATGGTAGCTTGGGGTTACCTTGTTTTTCCCGAAGGGTATGACTATACATTTTTTGGCGTTTAACTTCAGGCCATGGCTCTGGCACCAACTATCTGTTTCCGTGAGTCCCTTCTGAAGGATATCCGTGTGCGATGCACTTTCCACTATGGTGCCCAGTTTGCAGTCGTCTGCAAACTTTGTCAGCCAAAGTCCTCCCATGTTGGCCTGTACTTCTGAGAAGTAGATGCCGAACAATAGGGGGCCAAGGACCAAGCCCTGTGGGACACCACTTGTGACTGGCTTGGAGTCTGACATAGCGCCAGCAACTCTAACCCTGTGGGTTCTGTCCTTAAGCCAGTTTGCAACCCATCTTGTGACATATGGGGTTACATTTAAGCTGGTAAATTTTTCTACAATACCCGAGTGGGGTATTGTGTCGAAAGCCTTTGCAAGGTCAAGGTAGGCTGTATGGACTGCCTTTCCCTCATCAATGGCCTTGGTGACTGTTTCGAAGAAGTCAACCAAGTTCAAAAGGCATGATATTCCCTTGACTAAGCCAAACTGGGTCGGGTCCAATGTCTGCAAGTCCCCTATATCTTTGTTTATGAGCTCCATTATGATCCTCTCCATAGCTTTGCAGACTAGACTTGTTAAGCTTATGGGGCGGTAATTACCAGGGTCCGTAGAGGCGCCGCCTTTGTGGAGTGGGACCACAGTTGCCGTACGCCACTCCTTGGGCACGTATCCTGTGGTAAGGCTGAGATTAAACAGCTGCCTTATGTGCGGGTTTAATTCCTCATTTAGCTCGTGAAGCACACAGCCAGGGACACCATCCGGTCCCACTGATGCTGTGTTTTTAGCTTTAGAGAGAGCAGCTTTCACCTGCGCATTTGAGATGTCTGGGAGGCTACACTCCGCTGGGATAGTTATCTCTCCTTTAGGGGGGAGAGGGGAGTGAAGTTTGCACTGAACCTGTCTGCCAGTATGTTGGCAATGTCTGTGGGTTCAGTGATTTTTGTATCATTTTGGACTAATTCTGAGCATATCTGGGAGTTTCCACCCAGGTTCCTAACATAGCTGAAAAAGGCCTTATGATTGTCCTTTGAATCCATGGCAATTTTTCTCTCAAAATTGGCCTTAGTTGATTTTATTACTAATTACTAATAATGATCAGGGGTGACTTCCCTTTTATGGATTTTGTTCTATCATGTAATAGCTTTCTCCTCTTATTGTAAAGCTTGTTAATGGCTGGGGTCCACCAGACTGGACGTTTGCCCTTTGTGGAAAGAGTCTTGGTTTTATTTGGGATTGCCTGATCCATGCAGTCCTGGAGGTGTTCATAGAAGGCATTTGTAAGGGCTTCCGCAGCTTGGGTTGTGGTTTCCACTGGCACAGGGGCCTTGAAGGATACCACACCAGTCTTGAGTAGTGTGAAGTTTGCTTTAGAGAAGTTCTTCACTGTGGTCTTTTTTGTGTGGGGTGGGGGCGGGATGTGGATTTCCAGTGAGATTAGTTTATGATCAGATCTCACCAATGAGGGATATACTTCCGGTGTGGAGCATTTTGTCCCCATGTTTGTGATAATGAGATCTAGTATATTTTCTCCTCTCGTGGGAACAGTGACTAGCTGTTCCATGGCATTTGAATTTATGAACTCCAGGAACCGTTGGGCTAGAAAGTTAGGGCTTGAGTAATGTTCCCAGTCTATATTCGGTAGTTGAAGTCACCCAATATGATGGTGTTTGGAGATACATTTATACCCTCCAGTGTCTTCAGGAAGGCTGTGTGGGGTTCCTGAGTTTGAGAGGGTGGCCTGTAGCATGCTACAATTTGTAGAGCAGTTTTGCCTATGGTTAGTTGCACCTGGATGGTTTCCGAGCTTAGATGCGTTGCCACCAACCTGGAGGTGTGGGTATCCTTTATGAATATGGATACACCCCCTCCTTTTGTGGTGTGGTCCGGGTTTTGGGGCCGGAACGCATGATATGAGGTAAAACCTAATAGTGCCGGGGTGCTTTCAGGAGCCTTGAACCAGGTTTCAGTTACAGCACAGACATCGATGTTCTCCATACTGAGAAGGGCCTCTAGTGCGTGCATTTTGAAATTTAGACTTCTGGCATTGAGCAGCATTACCCTCAGTTTCTTCCCATTTTTGTTTTCTAGGGTGGTAGGTTTAGAATTTGAGCCTTGCCTAAAAAAGGCACTATGTAACACAGACTCATTATCATCAGTAAGGAGAAGACCTGAGTCAGTCAAATCGTATAACAATTAGATATTGCTGAGCCCTTCCTCCCACCTAAATTCCACACGACTGACAAAACCAGGAGAAATGCACAAAAATATGATAGCTCCATGCTGTCAGTAGTCACCTACTGATAACCTTTATCTCACTCAGGCAGTATAATCACAAATAGAATAATACAAGCAAAAGTGATGTAAACCAAATGTAATTTGCAGATTGACTTTCTATATGTCCCCAGTAACCCCTCCAGTTGTTTGTATTCTGTATAATTATGTATATGCAGGCACCAAAATGACACAAATTGGCCCAACAGTCACTTCAGCAGCTAATATGATGCAGGAAATGATGCAAGATAACGATGAAGAATAAAACAAATTTGAGTTCAAATGAATTTAGGTGTTTTTACACAAAACACTGGTAAAAGGAATTAGAAATAACATACTGAAATGCAAATAACATATAAAACAAATTATTAATAATAGATCAATCATTTATGTTCATCCCACACCACTGTATGCCATGGCAAAGACTTTGGTGCCCATCTGAAGCTGAACAATGACAAGAACTCTTGCAGCCATTGTGGTAACAAGTTCCACAGGTGAGCAGCTTGATAGAAAAATGTGTGATGCCCAGATGTCTCAAAGCTGACCTGTGGAAAAGTCTGCAGCTTATCAGAGGCCAAGCACAGTACAACAAGCTCCTTCAGGTAACAAGGACTGAGGTCACAAATGGAAGAGTAAACTAACACTAGGATATTGTAGGTGATCCTATAATGCACAGGCAATCAGTGAAAGCTGTGCAGAACAGGTGTAATGTCCTGGTAATGTGACATACTGGTAAGTGGTCTAGCTGCAGAGCACTGCATCATCTATAAGCAACTGTTAGGAAGTCCTAGTATGTACAACCACCAAATGACACATTCACCCTACCGCACATTTCTTTTTCTCTGGCTAAAAAAACAGTCATTCAATCAAAGAGGAACGTTCTACATAAACTGATGGGCATTACACCTTTATTTGGAGTGCTTCACAACAAATTGGAGCAATCACAAATAACAGGTTACAAATGGGGACAATTAATTGAAAAAAATATGATTATTTTCAGAAGATGTTATATTGTACATTACTAACCAAGAAAAAATGGTAAACTTGGATGATCAGTTTATTGAGAAAGTTAAAACAGTTAGCTGTTTATAAGACCAATGAGACCAATACAAAAGCAATTGTAATAAACTATGTGCCTGCACGTAATGGTACAGGCATTCCTGTTTCTTTGGGGTAGGAAAACATGGGAAGTCTAGGCATATGGTTAATGAAAACCACCCAATGTGTGGCAAAAGAAAGGGAAAGAACAAACACAGGAAATAATTAATAAACTTAGGCAGTAAAAAGTATTGTCTATGGAGACTGACAGTAAAATATAAGATTTACTATACCGTGCAAAACGATATAAATGGGGGGGGGGGGGACTGTTAGTATGTAAGTGACGTAATCTGAAAGAATTAAAACACTGTGGGGTGGGATGGGTAATTATGTGTCTAGTTCAGGTAGTTATAGATTTTTACTTTTAGTTATAGATTTTTACTTTTTCTTTGTTTTTCCCTAATTCTAACTTAAATATCTTACTTATAAATAAGAATTCAGAAATAGACAATATCTAGGCAGAATAATGGACATATTAGTAATAAATCTGAAACTCAGTTGACAAATTATTTCATAAACTCAGTGAGATGGGTGTTTAAACAAAATATCCTAAACATTGATGTATACCACAGTGTTTGATACAGACAATTGGAGATCTCAGAAAAGAACATTTACTTTCTGAAAAGGAGCACTACATGAAATAGAAACTATAATCTTACTTAATATGACTCTGAATGCTGCTTGTGACCAGTACAATATAATTTATTATTAGCAGTATCTCATTAGGATAGGTATTATCTAAAGGCATGATTTTTTGGTTATTTGTTGAATTAGCTGTCACAGTTATAAAACTTTTTGCTGGAATAAATATTTTGCTCTAAAGGGAAAAATAGTTTTGAAATTGTAATGCTCACACAAAGAAAAGCCTTATGCCCATGTGTGGATTTAATCTAGCAGTAAGCCTGGGTCTTCATGGCATTAAAAATGGTTGCTTTTTTGGAAATAAATATATTGATGCTATCGTGGTGAATTAACAAACGTAGTGCGTGCTGTGAAATTTCTTTGACATCTTTTGAAGCTAAAACTTGTGTAAAGCGCAATGACTAATAGAGGTAAGAGTGTTTTATTAATATTAACAACTGAAAAAGTGGGTCACCTAGTATGATATTGAAGAATAGAAACTGCTTCCAGTACTAAAGAATGTTATCAGAAACAAAAACTCATAAAAATAATGGAGGTCTTTAAAAAAATGGTTATACAGCCAATAGAAAACCAACAACAAGAAGAAATAAGGTACTCTTCCAGGATATTAGAGCCCTGCAAGAAAGGTTCAGAGCATTGACTGAAATATATATCTGCAAAAAAGCCAGAGGACTTTGTCTCTGAAAGAGAGAGAATCAATAGTAACATTGGAACACATAAATGTTTATGACAATGAAAATAAAAAGACAAAGGTATTAAAAGGTTGGTGGATAACCTTGGCTAACAAAAGGGCTATCAAAGTAAAACAGATAACAAAATTATTGGTTTTCCAAAAGACTATCTGAAATAACTGTTCAAACGTTATTGCAGAGCAACAAAACTAACACAGGTACACAGTACATACTCGGCAAAGTACATAGAGTGCAGCTTTGCTGGTGCAGAGAAGTATGGGGGGGGGGTAGTACCACAGCTGATAAGGGGTGGTAACTTATGTTTTGATGCACACAGAGAATTAAAAGCATCTATTTGCAAGAGGAAGTAATTTCTGGAGCAAGCAAGCAAACTTTGGCTGGAAGCTATAAAACTGTCTAGCCTTTTAGTAAAATAAATGTCTTCTAAATCAGAAATTCCCATCTATTATATAATATAAAGAGTACCCGGTTATCTTCTTTAGCCCACGGACTGACTTCATATAAAATGCTGCCCATCAAGACCCCCCTATCTTGTCAGTTTTAAAACTGCTTGGCACACAGCATTGGCCATTATTTTTAAAGGTTGTACCTGTAGCAAATCTAGCAAAAAAAAAAAAAAAGGTCTTTATTCTTGTGGGGCTAAAACTAAAGACCTTTTTTTTTTCTTAAGAGGATGAAATACCAGCACATATTTTTTTGCCCTCTTTCTACTCTTAGTTGAAGAGTAAAAAAAAAAAGTCTGTGTTTGGGTATTTTTGATTGGCCCGTATGCCGGTAAACAAGCCAATCAAAACCTCAAACCCTCTTCTATTCAATGCGAAACATCAAGCAGTTCCGCATTGAACAGAGCTAAGCTTTTTGATTGGCTCGTATACCGGTATACAAGCCAATCAAAAATGCGCACAGCGGATCCTCTTCTATTCAATGCGGAACATCAAGCAGTTCCGCATTGAACAGAGCTCCGTTTTTTGATTGGCTTGTATACTGGTATATGAGCTAATAAAAAAAAAAAAAAAAACAAAGCGGAGAAAAAACTCCGAAATAGGGATGTCTGCTTTTTGAAAATTCTCCGATTTGTCCGGGTTTTAAAACCTGGACAAATCGCAGAATTTTCAAAAACTGCCCGGACAGGAGCCCAAAAAAGAGGGCGTGTCCGGAGAAACCCATATGTATGGTAACCTTATGCACATATCCAGAGATGGTAGTGATTGTCTACTGTGGACATCTTGGCTTTCATTTTTGTTATTTTTGCTACTTGCAGTCAAGGTTTTGCTGATTTTATTCTGTTGTTCATTTAATTTTTGTTTTACTAGTGGCTGTTTTTGTTTCAAGCCTTTGCTTGTTGCAGTTTGCTTTGAGGATTGCCTCTGTCCCACCTTGTCTCTCTGAGACTACATGTTGCTTTATTTGAAATAAAGTGGTCTCTTGACATTTCTTTTTTTATACTACATGTTGCTTTGCAGGAATTGTTTCCTTATATCTGCCTGTTTAAAATGATATTCTACTTTACTTCAAGCCAGTGTGCTGCTTTGTCACTGTTGGGACAGCAAGTCAATGAAAACTGTTCTGTGGAGAACATCCATGTCCATATCAGTTTAGAGTACTTATTTTTCATCTGATCTGCAGCAATGCTGTTGTGAATTTTCTTATATTTTTGTGTTTTTCAAAATCTAGATGTTGCTTACCACTGCTGAGACTTTTGCAATTTCATTTTATAAATTGTAGCTTTTAAGTTGTTCTCATATTGCTATTGTAATATTGCATTGTAGCAACATTTGTGGTAGTACTTTAGTTGCATTCTTTGTTCTTGACTGTGTGTGTTGTCTTCTCTTTTGAACATAGAGAACTGTAACTTTGTCTTTGTTGTTCAGATTTGTTCCTGGAAATTGGTGGCATATGGCTTGGCTCAAGAATTGTGGACAATGCTAAAGTAAATGAGAGACAACAGCCCCACATCTGGGACATAGTTTAAATATTTTGTATTAGCATGCTTTTTTTAAGGATAAGAAGTCTGATGCTTAAATATCTATTATAATTTAGTGACTTCATTCCTCATTGATTTGCCAGAAAACCACAACGTCATGAGGAGCAAGCCAAAAATGAGACAAAAATCTGAAAAGTCTGCAAAATTCTGCATAGCTGGGAAATATAATTGATGCAAATAATATTTCTAGTTTGAATTTGCTGGACTGCCAGTTTGCTTGTGGACTGCTTTTGTGTTAGTGTCAATTTTTAAATTTTATTTATCACTTATTTTCAAGCTTATTATTAAATCTGAGTGCTTGTATTTTGAATAACATTTCGTGTTTGTTAAATCTTTTATTTTCTGCACTGTAGTATATGTACTACTCATTTATTTTGTATTGCTGTTTGTGAACAATTTGGCGGTTTAAGCTCTCAAGTAATGTTAGAGATTGAAGCTTGTTATACCTGGCATTTGGTGGATTTATTTGCACTTTGAGTTCATTTAGTTCATTTTGTTAGTTTATTCCAGACTGGTTTGCTTTAATGTTTTTGTTTGTTTAGTAGTATTGGTATTTTTGTTTAGTAGTACTGATATTTTATTTATTTAGTTTTGGGTTATTGCAGTCTGTGTGTGCTCTGCAGAATGGAATGGTCCACTTTCCTCTTCCCCTTGTGCTCAATGACTCATCCTGTCACTTTAAGTAGTTTACATTGTGTTTGTGGATTGGGTGTGTAATTTATCTTTATGTATGAACATCTGTATAACATGCAGATAGACATGAATTGGTGTGTGGTGTGTGAAGGACATCTGTGTATTGTGAGTTAGTTTAATTTTAATAAGCAGCTGTTACTGCCTGGTTGCTTGTAGTAACATGCATTGATTGTATCACTGTTTTGTTCCATGGCCAGGTCATATTGAACAAAAGACAATAGTGATTCTTTAATAACTGTTATGGTAATAAGCACTTGTTCCTATTGCTGCAGATTTGTGTTCGGAATAATTTTATAATGATAGTAGCATTTGCTCATACACACTACTTCCAGCCAGTCTACATGCCTCTGAGTATATTTGCACTTCAGTAGCTTCCTTTTCTGGAATGACCCAGTAAAAGGGTAGTGGTGTAGTTTCCCCAGCCAGTCTGTGTTGTTTCAAGAACAACTTCAAGCTGTATTCTTCTAGGGTGGCACACTTTGAATTGTGTGTGAAATGCCTGAAACTTCTGCATTCCTTCTGCTTTGAGTGTACATCTGTACATTTGTTATAAGTGCTGTGAAGTTTATCGTTGAATTTTTCAGAAAATCCATGATATTTCAGAAGTGTCTGGGCAGATGTAATCCCCTCCCTAAACCTACCACAGACTAACACCTCTTCCTGCTAATACCATTTTATAATTTCATAATATAATCACAAATGTTTTAGATTTGCAAGTGTAGGGAGGTAAAGCACTGATTATGATTCAGGAAATCCAAGCTTGGGTAGCATCTTGAGTGCCTGTTGGATCTAGCAGGAGATAAAAAAGAGTGACAAGGATTCACTTGCCTATTTCTGGGAATGTGGGGGTAAATGGGATGAGACACTGGTAGGTGTGGGCTCCTTCTCAGGATCTGGTGGGACTGGGGTTGGGAGGACGTGCTGAATTGGGAGTGTGGGTGGTCGCAGGAGGCTTCACAAACCTAGGGCTTGAAAAGGAGATTCTACCTTGACCATCCCTGATGATTCATCCAACTTAAGAGTGACACAAGCACATAAGGGCTAGGGCCAAACCAGTCATATTAAGCCTCTGCAAGTATAGCAGTGGTGGCTTCCCAGACTAACTTACCCCCACCCCGTAGGGGACTTTTGGCCACTGATTAGACAGCAGTTGGGCTAAGGGAAAACTACACTACAGCCAAGTCCCCCTTGAAGTACAGGCTGTTGGCCTCACTGCAGAAATAAAAACACAAGGTTGAGAAAATGAGGAAGAGTTTGTCTTTTGCCCCACCTTTATCTAATCTGTATTTGGTGACAGCAGTATAATTTAGTCCATGAAAAGGTGAGACTTTGCATCATGCAAGCTTTCTTGCTGAGATTTGAAGCAAGTTAATATTTACTTAAACACTGTGTCGCCCTTGATTAGGAAAGAATGTGCAGTAGTTTGTAGTCATAGGTTTATAGGTGTGTACTAGGCTAATGGCCCTGGGGCCTTTACAAGCCTAGCCCATAGAAGTGCCCTGGCATTGTGCTGCCCGTTGTTAGTTCCCAGTGCCTCTATCGAGTAGAGCCACTGGAGTGATGGGTGAACTTTCTATTTCCCATCCTTTTGAAGAGGGCTAGAGAGGTGCTCTGCTTGACATGTATAGTCGAAAGACAAGGAGATATAACACTACACATCATCCCTTCCTGTTGAGCATGATCATGAATTAATATTTTATTTACTGTCTTTATTTATTTGTGCTAGTATGTAGTGCTCTGTGTTATTTTTTCCCATTAATGTACTAACAGCAGTGCTGTAGAAGTCTGTCTAATTACATGCCAAATTATATACCATAGATATTATGGCAATTTATTTATTACTGTTGATGCTGGCCTGGTTAATCCCACTAGGTATGGGCTATTTAAGGTGGTATTCATGCTGACTATGTGAAATTTGGCCAAGATACTGGACAAACCCCTGATCTTTGCAGTAAGTGTCATAGATCTTTTATATTCACCTGGGCTCCAACCAGCTCATGCAGACAGGTTCCCTCTGCTTAATGTCTCATTTTAAGGATGAGTTGTTGCATATTTCTGATTTTCAAACTAGACATTCTTCCTACGAAAAAATTATATTATCCACTGGATGAAGTACTTATTAGTAGATTAACTAGCAGCCATTATAACTCATTGGAACAAAATATTTTTGCTTCACACACTTGATTTGCCACAATGAGTAAAGTCGTGTCATATTCAACATAATGCCTCTGGCTCTGTGGCATAGAGGGATAAGGACTGCAGCTCAGATGACCCAAGTTTAATTAGTGGTTTGGGCTGTCACCTGAATTGTTGGCTGCATTTTCACAGATAAGGAACAAACTGTGTAAGACTCATAAGAGGAAATCTAATGCCCCACAAGTAAGGAGGCATAAATCAGGTAGAAGAGATCATTTGGTATAATTTTCAGTAATATAAAATGTGGAAGAAATGTTTAACAATACATAGTAGTTTTCCTAGAAAGGATGTTTAGATGTGTTTAAAAATACACCACATGATTGTTTAAAGAATGTGAAAATGTATTTTCATTTCCCCTGCTGACGACTGGTCCCCCACTAACTCTTCTACTTTTAATGCTTCTATTTAAAAAATCTTGGGCAAGGGGTGCATCTGAATAATTAGAAAACCAAGCAAAGGGATTTTGTTGTTTGCAACCCCCACCCAGCTTGCACCGTATGTACTCCTGTTTACTGACCTGCAGTGTATCACTGCAGGAATGCAAACCTGCCATGGTGTAGGACAGTTTGCTAGGCACATATCAACGTAGCTGTTTGGAAAATGCTGCCTCCATGACTTCTTCCGGGAATTAGAATGTTTACATTTAAGTATTTTTTTCCAGAGTACAAAATCTTAAGTTAAAGAAATAAAACATATTAGATAAAAGGGAGAGGAAAGCATCTCTAAAATCGGCATCATGCATCATGTTCTAATGCTGAAGTGACATGAATAATTGATTTTAAAATTTAAACTACAGGCTAACAACAAGTAGGCATTGTTTTAAATATTTTAAATGAAAACAGTACATGCATTGTATATTATGTATTTTGGTTCAAAAAGTAGAGTAACAATATCCGAGACTGTTTAAAAGCAACTTGGCATGAGACTCCTGTAGAAGTACAGTAAACTTAGCCAAAACATGATGCATTATATAGACATTATGTATAGATGTATTTAAAACCAATTAAATGAAATAGAGTAAATTTCAGACTAAGTTCCTCATTGAAGGCATTGTATAAGGTGTTGAAAGTCATGATTCAGTTTAAGCTTTCAGTATGCAGTATTCAAATTTTAGATGGTTGTACATAACTGCATTTTTCCAAATTTATCTCTGGTCCATATTTTAATGGACATTAAGAGGAGAGTAAAAAAACAGACCATTCAGACTGATACTAATGCTTAAAAAGTATGTGAAGTATCATTCACCTGGATAATCTGTTGATAGTGTAGAAACTATAAAACAGCAGTTGGGTAGTTAGTTACCTCTTCATATGATGTACAGCATGTTACTGAGACAAGGTGGTATCCACACTGTAAAGAACTGCCATCTAAAAAACATAGGCAGACAAAATCAAACTCAATTCCACCAACTGCTGAGAGATAATTTTTTTGTAAGTACTGTAATCATTTTCTTCACAAAAAATGCACAGTGGCATCAGTGCCATGTTTGACTGTGTGCACATGTGTAGTTAATGATCTTAACAGTAGTCCACAGTATAACAATGTACTGTTAATAATGAATCTATTAATGACCCTCAGTATTTACCTGCTTTATGTTTGCATTTATGGACAGAATGTTTTTGCTTGTGTATAAAATTCAGTTTTATCCGTGGAATATTACTGTGACACTGTATAACTCTGGCATCTTTAACAACAGGAATGTATTTGTAGCTAATGAAAGATGGAAAATATAATATGGTTATTAAAGAATGTTATAACAGCCTGCTTTTATGATTGTACTTGCTACTTAATTTAGTAATGTGAACCTGGAGGTCCCAGTAATTCAGTTGTACTTGCTGTGATAATTATAGGAAGTTTCATCTTTTGTAGTTTGCTCAAGAAGTGAGTACCCTCTCTCTGTCAAGGCGTCATTTATAAGTTATCTTAATTAAGAATATAGTGAAATGATGTACCATACTGCTTGTGACAAAAAGTGGTAGTTGTCTATTTTCCTGATTTGGGACATTTTCATATATGATCTTGGCCTTTTTAAAATATTAGCTTTTCATTCTTTCCATCTGTGACAGGTCCCTACTCTGGGCCAGCAATCAAGGAGACTCAATCCTCACCACTGACTCTGGTGAGGGATGGTCACTAAAAGCAAAGACGGATTCACATAGTATTTTCAGATGTTGCTTCCTGTACCAAGCACAGTTTCCCTTAAGAGCACATAGGGAGCACACTCCAGACCTGGGCCTTGACTGTTTGTCTCCAGACCCTCACAAATCTCCATACTGACCACTTTGGACCTCTGCATCCCTGTTCCCTGTAACTTACACACACACTTGGATATTTGAGTTTCACACACACAAATACACACTTGGGAAAAGCTGGCACAGATTTACTAGCTGTGCCCCTTGATGTCCAGAGCCTGAGGTAATCACACTGCCACCAGGCAGCTACCCTAAGGCTCTTACAAAGAGTACCCAATTATACTGTGTAAAGTTAATAGTAATACAAATGGTAGAGTGCGACCAAAGCAGCAAGGCTTTCATGAGTGGCCACATTATCACTAAAAAGGCATCTAAAGATGTTAAAAGTATTCTATAAAGGACCAGCCACAACGAAAGGTGTTAAAATGGAAAACAGGAGAATACTGAATGCAGTAACCAACATAGTTTTAACCACAGAGATATAAAAAAATAAAACAGTTGGATAGTTTATCACAGATGCAGAAAACAATACTAAACTCTTCTCACTAAATGACCCTGACTAAAGAATTACTGTTCCCTGACTACTCACTAAAGCAAGGCAAGCTGATGTGTGCTGAGTGTCTTACCACAGCAAAAGCCAGATGATGTCTGTCTCTGTCTGTGTGGATGTGTGAGATCTATATCCGTCAGAAATCTTTCCTGTCAGATTCCAAAGTGCTGCTACGAGGGTTCCAAAGAAACCATATGCTGGTTAGAGGATGACATCACCTCTGGTCACCTGATTCGGGTACAATACACGCACAGAGCTTTGCCAAGATCTGTGGCAGCATCTGAAAGCTATAACACAATTTCATACTTTCCACCCTTCTAGGGTTCTCGGATAAACATACACATTTTATCAGTTACAAAAATACAACCTAATAATACATGCATACAGTCTTTCTGTCCAACAGAACCTACTGTTGATGCATTTTTAACGCAAGTAATTTTACAAATATATTTTTAACTCAAACATCTGTACAAATCAGTGTGATAGTCAAATAACATAAAGTTCTTTACAAAACTCCTAATCTCCCTGGCACAGATGGCACTATCTCATAACATCACACCATCCGTTGAGTTGGTATGTATACCAGTGTATGTTTTTCTAGGCCTTCAAGCAGAAATGGATTTACCTGCCTACTGTGATCCAGAAAGCATGAGCTTTCTGTGCTGTTATTGCACTCTGACTTATACTGAGCTGTCACGATGCTATCCAAGCCATAGGCCAAAAAGTGCTTTCCCAGACAACATCCCAATCATAGATTACTTATGATTGCTCTAAGGTTTAGACAAATACATAGTTGTATTTCTGCCATGTGTTTGCTTTCTGAAGCTGTTTTAATGTACATATTTAGTTAAAAACTGTAGTCTTGTGGAATAAGTTATAGTCTGTAAGATTTTTGGATGGAATGACCAATTTTTGCTGAGGCCTTCAAGATTTTATTATTACTCCTATCCCGAGGAACAGCCAAAACTCCCTCCCCACTAAATGCTGACCCAGACACCCCTAACCAAACTGCAAATGCTTTTAACTCTTTCTTCACAGAAACTATTCATTGTCTTGCTAAACAACTGAACACTAATGACTTCTATCCTCCAAACAATTTAGTAGACTCTTCTTATAACTTCTCTCTACAACCTATCTCTACCTCTTTCATCTATAGACTTATTTTTAAACTGAAACCCTGTACCCCCTCTGCTGACAAACTCCCTTCCCTTTTTCTGCAAAAAGCAGCCAAAGAAATTGCATACCCAATAGCTATACTCATAAGTAGGACCATCCAAGAGGGAACTATCCCTGATATCTGGAAAGTCTCTCGTATTATCCCACTACACAAAGGCGGTAACTGTATTGACTACTCCAACTTTAGACCAATTGCCCTTCTCTCACCTTTAGCAAAGATTATGGAGAAATGTATTCATCAGCAACTTGTACAGTATCTCTCTTTACACAATATTATAGCTAACTGTCAACATGGCTTTAGACCCCACCATAGCACCACTACTGCTCTCCTTTCCTTTATAGATACCATTAACAACAATCGCAACAATAATCTTTTCTCTTCTGCTTTATTCATTGACCTCTCAAAAGCATTTGACATGGTTAACCACTCTGCCTTAATTAACATCCTTAAATCCCTCTCATTTGACACTCTTACCATCAAATGGTTTAGTTCTTATCTCAACAACAGACAACAAGCCGTTCTCTGGGACAACTATATCTCCTCCTTACTGCCCATTTCTATCGGAGTTTCTCAGGGCTCTATTCTTGGTCCACTTCTCTCTTCCCTCTACATCAATGATCTCCACTCTGTAATTCCTCGAGCCACCTGTATTCAATATGCAGACGACTCCACTATTATTTGTTCAGCATCCTCCTCCTCTGATCTAATCTCACAAACCCAAAATATCTTTAACACTGTAGAAACATGGTTTACTAGACGATATCTTCTCCTTAATGCTAAAAAAAACAAACTTCTTCTCTTCACCCCCACTATTCGTACCCCCCCATTTAATTTCACCATCTTGTCAAACAACAACATTGTCATCTCTCCAGACTCTACAACTAAACTGCTAGGAATAAACATTGATAACAATCTCTCTTTTGATCAACACATCAACAACACTATCAAATCAGTAAATAGAAAGATAGGATCCTTATACCGTATTAAACCATTCCTCACCCCATCAGCTAGAGCTACTATTGCCCACTCCCATCTTTTATCTACTCTCTTCTATGCCTCTCCTATCTTCACTAACCTCAAGAAAACTAACCTAAACAAACTAGCAACTTGCTATAATAACATTGCCCGCTTCGCCACCGGTAACCCTTTCAGAACCCATCACTGCCTTAACCTGAAACTTTTAGGCTGGCTAGAACTACAAAACTATATTATAATCTCACAACTTACTATTGCCCACAAAATTCTATACCAACCTGAGAACACCCCTATACTATCACAGCTTTTACTCCCTTATAATAATCTTACCTCCCTTTGTTCCTCTTGTAATTTCTTGACCAAACCTATAAAGGCTCACAACCTTGCTGGAGACTCTCTATTTAGTAATACTGTAGGCCGAGCTTGGAATTTGCTACCTAGGGATTTAATTCTAATCACATCTCTACCCCTCTTCAAACAACAAATCAAACTGTACTTCCAAAATCACTGGCTTTGCTCATGTAATACACCAGACTGATCCCCCCCCCCCCTTACCTGACCTCTAACCCTACTGGGTGCTTATACTTACTATCTACCTTTCTTCCTCCTTCTAATCCCTTTTTGCTTTACCTACTTCTCTCTCCTCTCCTATCTCCTCTTGCTACCCCTGTTTTTCTCTTACTTCTCAACTACTTTCACCTCCCTTCTTTTTACCTAACACTACTCCTTTTACTTCTCCTCCTACTTGTACTTTTTCCTATTATAGCAGAAGCCTTAAGATACAGCCTGTTAGGATTAAGAAAGATGCTTTGAATCTGATTTAATTCTAGTCATGTCTATTATTGATTATGTGCCTTAATTTTTATTGAACTTATTACCATTTTTTATTATTACCAAGTTTTATTCAACTTTTTTTTTTCTTTTCTTTGTATTCTATGTGTTTATTATTATCTTGTCTGTTATGTTTTATGTGGAGCTTTTCTCCCCGGGCCTCTACTGAAAATGGAAATATATCCAGCTAGACTAGCCCAGTCAACAAATGTAAAATAAAAATAAAATAAATAAAAAAATTTGAGAATGTATTTACCTCGTAATACAATATATAATTAAACATGAGTCTTTTTGGCATTTTTTTAATTTAAAAATAAACAAGTCCAGTGGCCCAGCCATGAAAATAAAAATCTGCTATATGCACACACTGACCTATCTTAATACTGTCACTAATAAAGTATTAGATATTTATTGGTGTTTGCAGCAGATTTTTATATATTTGTCTTCAGATTTATACAGAAAATCCACAAAAATAAATAACATTTTAGACAAAATATATTTCATGGGATTGTATGTGTATTGTAAGCTAATGACCACTGGGACCTCTATAAGCTTAGCCATGCAACCCAGATTGAGTTATTGTGCCATGTAGGTTATTTTAAGGGGTGCGTGATTTAATGACTCTGTCCATCAGAGACATAAGTGTCAGATCAGGGGAAAATCTCTGATTTCCCATGCACTGGTCTGGGTTGCACTTTAACAGGGTTAAAGAAGGGCTGTGCTTCATATGGATGGGAAGTCTCTTCCAGAGAATAGGGATTCTCTGCTGTACATACCTGCCCCTCCAACACGACCTATTTAAGTTGCAAGCAAAGTTTAAATCTTTAGATCGTGTAGTTCTGGTGGTGATCATTTTGCAGATATGCAAAAGGACTGTCAGAATGGGATCCAAGAATGTCTTGTACATCATCTCTCAGCTTTCTGAGAGAAAGAGAGTATAGAGATAGGGCTTTGAGGCGATCTGCATAGGACACAACATTCTCCCAGGTCCATTATGTTTGTGCCTTATTAGACATAAGAACTAACTGGTCCAGGGTGTTTGTATTTACAAAGTCTAGGAATCTCTGCATCTGCAAAATTGGCATAGTTTAGGACTCCCAGTTTATGGAGGGATAACTGAAGTCCCTCGTGAATGTAGCATTTAGTTGAATGGTGAGTGTGTCCAGTATGTCTAAGTATGAGCTATGGAGCTCATGGGACATAGAGGGTGGCCTGTAGCTTGCTAGGATATGGTATGAGACTTTGTCTATGGTAATGTGGATGTGGAACAACTCCAGTGCATTGTCCTGTTTAACAAACCTAGAAGTATGCTTATTATTGATGTAAATCGAGACACCTCCACCCTTAGTCCTTGTCTGTGCAGTTGCTGGTCTAAATGTGTGGAAGGCACTGAAGCCTTTCACTGCCAGAGCACTTTGCAGCTTTAAACCATGTCTCCATTACTGCACAGATTTCCCCATTATCCAAGGTGAGGAGAGGTTGGAGGCAGTGGACCTTCTCATTCAGACTCCTGGCATTGAGCAGTAACGCCTTTAGATTTCCTTGGGTAGATTTTGCTATGTTAGAAGATTTGTCAGTTTGGCATTACCTTAAAAGACTCTGTGGGGGGAGTGTGACGATGTGAGGTATTGCCATGTGTGCCAGGTAGAATAAGGCAATGCACGTGTAACATATGCCAGCATTGTTAGCTGGAGTTTTGTAAATAATTTTGTGCCATTTGACTATTACACCGACTTGTACAGATGCTTGTGTTAAAAATGTAACAACAGTGTTGTTATAACTGATTAAATGTTTGTTTAGACAAAGAATTCTGGAAGGGAAGAGTAGAAGTTTGAAATTCTTCTACAGCTTTCAGACACTGCAGCAGATCTTAGAAAAGCTGTGTGTGTGTGTGTGTGTGTGTGTGTGTGTGTGTGTGTGTGTGTGTGTGTGTGTGTGTGTGTATTGTACTAGACTCAGATGATCAAATGTGATGTCATTGTATATTCAGCACTGAGAGGATGGAACTCTTACAGCAACTTTTGTTTTGTTTTATTTGGAACCTGATATAAAGATCTATGACAGTAATCACAGTTCAGTTAGTTCAGTCAGTTTGAAGCTCTTCACCTTGCCTTGTAAAAGTAAGCATCTCAGTATCCTGTCTTGCCTTGCTGTATTAATTAAGTTCAGTAAATATAGTGGGATTAGTTAAGTATTGTTTTTCTGTATCTGTATGAATCTGTCCAACTGTTATTTTTATTTCTCCTGTGACTGAAACTCTTGTTTATTGTACTTAAATATTTAGTATTCTCATGATTTCTATTTTATTATTTATTATGAAATATCTTTTTACCTTTCATTGTGGCTGGTCTTTTAGAGAATACTTTTAACATCTTGAGTGTGTCTTATTTTAGTGACGCCTTGGCCACTCTGAAAAGCCTGTCTGCTTTGGTTACACTCTATCATTTATATTAGTATAGCTTTAACTCATTGTAATTGGATACCCTTGTAAGAGCCTTAAAGTGGCTGAATGGTGGCAGCGTAGTTATCTTATACTCTGGGCAGAGGGAGTACAGCTAGTAAATCTGTGCCAGCCTTTCCCAGGAGTGTGTGTGTGAAAATCAACTACCCAAGTGTGGGTGTGTCAGCTACTTCAAACTGACACAGTACTCCAAAGTGAGTCTTGTTTGAAGTAGCAGAGACAGTCCAGCCCCAGATTGTCGCTCGTCTAGTCAGGATAAAACAGATGAACATTCATTAGTTCAACTCTAGCAGCTTTTTACACACACACATCAGAAATGAGGTTTTGTAACTTAAACTTGTAAACAGACTGACTACCACACTCATACATGATAACACTCTGGCTATTCTCTCAAAATGGCACTGCTGCCTGTACGTGCTCAGTATTTATATGCACGTCTTACATCTGCAGATGCTTCTTGAAAGTACATAGGCACGCTCTGTTCTACATCCTCCATCTTTAAGTAATGATTCATATACTAAATGACAGTATTCAATGACATGTCATTTACAGAAATTATCTTTTGACATTAATTATACAGAACTAATTCTTTGACGTGCAATCATACAAAATTAGACACATAAAACAATCATGTCCAGGTTGCTGTGTATTTTACACTAGGTTCAGAAATACGACCTGATCATGTAACATAAAAGTCAGAATTGGATCTAGCAATGGGGACAGTCTTCAAGGAATGTTCAACTTTGGGGACAATTGGGACATCAACAGGAATGGAAATGGGTACTGAGACATGTTCTTCAGTATGAACATTGTCAGGGTTGCTTTGAGATCTAGAGTCTGTATCACAGGTACAATGCTGTGATATCGTTTCTGATACAGGAAGAAGATGTCTGCAGTTTCTCCTGTATTCTATACCCTCAGATTCCTCTAAGTAGGAACTTGGCTAGGCACATACATCTCTCACTTGACCAATTTGATCAAAGCCTTTCGCTGTTTGATTCCTCACTGTGTCTCCTCCTTTTAACGGACAAAGAAATATGCTGGTTTTATCATAGCTGTACTCCTGATAAGAGGGCTTCTTAAAAAGTTGGGCTTTGATGGCTCAGTTGTTTTTAGCATTAGGTACCAACAAACTAGAACTAATAGGCAAGGTTGTTCTGGTTTGCCTAGGTAGAAGTCTCTGAGCAGGCGAGCCAAGTAGGTTGTCACAGGGTATATTTCTGAGCTTAAGTAAATTCAAGAAGATATTGGTATTGTCATGCTTTGACCCCTCTAGTAATTGCTTTGCACTCTGTACTGCACATTCAGCAAGGCCATTTGAGTGTGGGTATTCAGGACTACTAGTAGTCCCACTCTTTTGCAAATCTCTGAAACAATTGACTGGTGAACTGAGAACTGTTGTTAGAAGTAACTTTGTGTGGACTACCATGGACTATGAAATGACATTTCATCTTAGTAATAACAGCACTGGACTTTAGGTTAGGTAGCAAATCAATCTCAAACCAGTTCAAATAAGAGTCTACCAATGGTAAGTAATGCTGATTGTTCCACTCAAATATGTCAGTGGCTACTGTTGACCAAGGTAGTTCAGGAATTTGGCTTAGCTAAAGTGGCGTTTTTTCCAAATGCGGCATAGTACTGTTGCACACTGAACAAGCAGAAATCACTTTATCAATGTCTTGATAGAGAAGGCCAAAATACTACTCCTCTTGCCCTTCTTTTGGTAGAATTGGAACCTGGGTGGTCATGATGCAAAGTCTGAATATAGTCATGTTGTAAGGAAATAGGGACAATAACTTTAGAACTTTTGAAAATGATAGCATCTTCCATCAGCATCTCATCTCTCTATGGAAAATAAGGTTGTTTTCTGATGGTACACAGGATTGCTTTGATGGCCATCCTGCATTGATGAAGTGAATGAGCTTTTGTGAAATTGGATCAGTCTTTGTATGATTTCTTAGTTCATCAAGTCACGTGGTAGAAAAATTACGCACTTCCATGAAATCAAAGTCAAAAATCTCTGCATCAAGCTGTTCCATGGTATTTCTGGGTGATCTGAATAAGGTATTAGCCAGATAAAGAAGTTTGCTTTTTGTATAGACTATTTTGAAATTGTACTTTTGCAATTTGAGCATAATTCTTTGTAGTCTTGCTGGAGCTAAATGCATAGACTTCTTTAAAATAGTGACTAGAGGTTGATGGTCAGTTTTCTATCTGGATAGCTCGGCCATAAATATAATCATGGAAGTTCGAACATGCAAACACAATTGCCAAAAGTTCCTTCTCAATTTGAGCATACTGCATTTCAGTTTTGGGTAAGAGTTTTAGATGCATAGGCAACAGGTCTGCCCTCTTGAAGAGTAACCACACTAAGACCAAACTTTGAAGCATCTCAGGAAAGTACTGGTTTGTGGACATCATAGTACCTCAATGTAGGCAGGTTGGCAATTTGCTGTTTGAAGTTATCAAATGCTCTCTGGTGGTGTTCTAACCATAACCATGCAACATTTTTGCGTGTCAGCTCTCTTACAGGCACTGATAACTCACTAAAGTCAGGGATAAATTTGCCCAAATAATTAACCATGCCAAGAAAATGCTGTAGGGCTTGAACATTGTCTGGAGTTGGTATCTCAACAATGGGTTGTTAAGAAGGATCTGGTTGTAAGCTTGTATTGGTAAATAAATGACCTACATAAGTAACTTCTGGTAATCTGAATTTGCATTTCTGAGGACTGAGCTTTAAATTCACTTCACGCATTCTGTCCAGACCTTTCCTGAGGTTTCTGTCCTGCTCTGCTTCACCATTGCTTCCAACCTGTAAATAAACTATTGTTGCACATGGGTAGCCTGAAAGAAATTTGCTCCATTGCACACTGGAAGACTTCACTAGCAGAATTTATTCCAAAAGGCATCCTGAGGAATCTGTATCTACCAAATGGGGTACTGAATGTACTCAGTAGTGAAGATTTGCGATCAAGCATTACTTGCCAAAATGAACTCTTTGCATCTGCGACAGAAAAAACAGTGGCATTCAGCATGAGGGTGACAATCTCCTTGACTGTACGCATAGGATGATGAGGTCTTTTTAATGCCTTGTTCAGGTCTCTTGAGTCAATGCATATTCTCTTTTTATCTGATTTTTTCTTCTGAGCAGCTGCCATGGAAGACACCCACTCAGTTGGTTCTGTGACTGGACAAACCACACTTTGCTGCACCATTTTGTCAAACTGGACCATGACTTTGTCCTGCATAGCTATTGGAACTCTCCTTGTTGGTTTGACTACTGGACTGACCTCTGGGTCTACTTTCATGGAGTACATAACTGGAAGTTTGCCAAGCTTGTCATCGAAACCATCAGCATACTCTGAGAAAATAGCATCACTGAAGCTGGAACTGGGACATGTGCTTACATGATGGACTTCTTTGGTAAAAGAAAGCAGTTTCATTGTCAAACTGTCTCCGAGGTCTAATAATGACTGCATAGGTCTTCTGACTACATAAAATTGCAAGCTGTAACTGTTCCCAGTCAAATAGCATGAAAGCACTACTGAGCCTTTGGTTTGAATCTCTTCACCTCCGTAAGCAACAAGCTTTGCACAATTGGCCAAATTAAGTTGCTCACCAGCCCTCACTTCAACAAATGTTTCTGCTGACATTACTTTGCACTTTGAAACAATGTCTACTTTGAGCTCTATGGGCTTGCCATTGAACAGGACAGTACAAAATACTTCATTCTCTGCCAACAAATCTACTGCATTAACCTTTTCACCGACCACTGATGCACTATCTACATAGTAGGATTTCAGCTTTCTACATCATCAACTTGCTTTTTTGATTGACCTTTCTTAGTAACTGAATGAGACTTGTATGATTTACAAAACTTTTGAACATGATTCCATGTTTTACATTTGTGGCATTGCTGACCAAATGCTAAGCACTTCTTTCTTTTAGACTCATGATTGGCATGACAGTTATGACGGTTAACAATAAGACTTTACTTGGGTTTTGCTGACTCACCCTTATACTGCACTGAGCATGTCCTTTTTACTGAGCTATACTTGGAACTTGCTAAAAAGCTACAAGGTTTCCCTGGTATACCCACAGGGGTTGCAGCTGCCATGTGCATAGGCCTACTTCTACTTGCCGCATGCTGATTACTTTTGCTCTAGAGACTGTTGAAACCATGCTGTTTTCACTTGCAACCATACTTGTGTGCCTTTTTGTGAGCTCATGGATTTGACAAATCACTATGGCTTTGCTTAACGTTAAATTACTGTCACAAAGCAGCACTGTTAACACCACATGCAAGCCTGTCCTTTATTAACTTATCTTGCAAGTCAACAAATCTGCATATTTTGGCCTTATTTCTCAAGTCAGTGATATAAGCTTGAAAAGTTTCACCTGGCTTTTGGTCTCTTGTATAAAATAAGTGCCTCTCTAATGTAATATTTGTCTGGGGGTTGCACATTTCTCTAAATTTACATTTTAAGCACTCAGGGTCCTCCCTTGATTCAGCTGGTACCACAGTATGGTGGTTCCCCCTCTCCTGCATATACAGCTGGCATATACACAAATGAACGCTGTCTTTCAATGGCCTCTGACCCTGCTAAGTTAAGCAAAATGAATGCCCTTGTTCGTGTATCTTTGTCAGAAAAGGCTGCTTTTATGAAAATATATTCCTGCTGAAAAACTCCCCAATTGTCTGCTATATTAAGATCAAACACAAGTGGACTAAGTCTGAGAAATGCCTCTGCCATATTAGCACACAGTAGTGAACGTGCTTGAATTTATGTACGAACATACACACAAAAATGTATAGGCCAACATTTTATGCCAGTACTTGTAATTATGCCCAAAAGCACAACAGACTCTTTGAAATAACTGCAGTTTGCAAAATAAGTCTCCGTAGCACAAGAACACTTTGAAATCACAGTACTTTGTGAAACTAATCCGTGTCACTGTAAGAAATACTTTGAAATTACTGTACTTTGCGAATAAACTGTATGCAGCATAGAAATTCTTCAAAATGGCTGTACTTTTGTGAAATAACACTGCACATTGTAAGAAACACTTTGAAATGGTGGCACTCTGTGAATAAATGCACACGGCACAAGAAACTTTTTGAAATGGCTGTACTTTGACTGCACGTTGCAATATAACTGTACTTTGCACACAGCAAACTCTTTGAAATAATTGCACTGTAATAAAGCACACACACACACACACTGCAAACACTTTGCACACTCTGAGATACTTCGATCAACTCTAGTTATGCTTTGAATGGCTTCAGTCAATGTGAAATAGTAGTTTGTGCCCAAACACGGTCTTTTACTGAAAAACATGCAGTCACCTTGCTCTTTGAGCTTAATTTGCCCTTTCATTGTACTCCTTATGCCCTTTTCATTGGTTCATAAAGTGATACTAGGCTATTAGCCCAAAGGCCCTTTTAAGCCAAGCCCAGAATTTCACCCATGTTCCCACAAAGTCAGCTCCTGTTTTCCCTGTCCAGCAAGGACACAGGTGAGATCCCTGGGTATATTTTCTGTTTCCCATCCAGTTGTCCAGGTTCCTCTTAAAGAGGGTTGGTGAGGTACTCTGCTTGACATGGAGTGTAAGTCTATTCCACAGATGAGTCTTTGGGACACAAATCTGTCCCACCAACAGGTGTGTGGGTTGCGTGAGTGGAGTTTGACTTAATGGATATGCAGCAACTCCATCAAAGTTGAGTCTGCCACGGCATTTAATGCCAGACCCAGATCACCTGTGAGCAGCCTGTACGAGACTTAGGTAGAGAGACATGGCTTTTAGCTTATCTGTATAGGATAGGTGTTTGAGATCCTGGGTTTTCCTGGTCAGAAACTTCTGTGGTCTCTAAACTGCTGCATGTGCTTGGCAAGGTACATGCGGAAGGGGGCATTGTACTCGATAATGGGTCAAGGGAGGAGTGTCAGGATGTTATGACTTCCTTGTTCCTGGATGAAATACCCTTACTTAAGAGGTGAGCCATGTAGAAAGTGTTCCGTACAGTGGAATCTCTTATCATGCTCATCAAACTTTTTCTTGTGCCAGTTTTACATTAAACATACTCGTTCTATAAACCAAAGATAATTCTGAGCCTCAATGAACATCTCTGCTAGGTTTTATCAAATATTGTAGTTTCGAACATTTTGTTTAATAATGCACTTTGTGCCTTTCGTTTGATTAACAATATGTTTTGTGCTACTCATTTGATTAATAATGCATGTTGTGCCTTACAGGTGCCCCCGTTTCATTTTCTTTGCCAAATAAATCATTTGTGCAAGTTTTTTGCTACCTTAACTTAATTTCTGGCCCTTTTTGTTTGTCTGAGCTCTGTTTCACTCAACCAGCTTAGTCTGCCTTCACCTTTAACTCTGCACCGCATGGCTTGAAGAAGTTGCTCTCTTAATCCTGGTTCTTGCACCATGTTGCTCGTCCAGTCAGGATAAAGCAGACAAACATTCGTGGGTTCAGTTCAAGCAGCTTTATTACACACAAACAGATCAGGAATGAGGCTTTGTAACTTAAACTTAAATAAATTTATAAACAGACTGACTACCACACTCATACATGTTAACACTATGGCTGTTCTCTCAAAACGGCACTGCTGCCTGCACGTGCTCACTATTTATATGCATGTGCTTACATCTGGAAATGCTTCTTAAAGGTACATATACACACACTGTTCTACACAGGTCTGGAGCATGTTCCTTTTGTGCTGTTGGGGGAAATTGTGTTTGATAGAGTGCTGCATCTGAAAGTAATGTGTAAATGCATTCCTATTTTTTGGTGACCGTCTCTCACCAGTGTCAGTGGTAAGGATTGAAACTCCTTGATTACTGGTCCAGGGTAAAGAGAGGCCATCACATGAAGGATAGTGTTTAAGCCGATATTTGAAATTCTAGAGGGAACAGGTGCAGACCATCCTTGACAAAGCTAAATGGTTTGTTATCTATGTCCTCCTATGCTGACAAATATTGTATTCTCCTAGATTGACACCATAAACACCACCGGTTATTAAAATCAATCATCCTGTATTCATATTGTGGCATCATGCTTGGTGAACATAGAATGCTGCTGAATGCTAGACCCATGCCAACCTTTAACACACAGTCCAAGAGCTCCTTAATGTCTCTCTTCATGTAGTCTAGGGAGACTCATCTGAGATAATTTATAACTATACGGACTGTGATTGAATCATACTGGTGCCTGTGGTGCAGTGACTTCAGCACATATATAACTTAGCGGATTCTGGCCCCTGGCAGGCAACTAACCCTTATTTTTTTCTTATTCAGCCTGGTGAGTGGGGCCATTAGTATGTCATACAGTGGAGTTTCCTATGACAAGAGCCCTGGGTAGTGTATTAGCTTGCCTTATGGGCTAGGTAGTTGAGGCACCACTGAGTGAGTTTTTATGTGCAGTGTTAGGTGGTGTTTCTGTTGAGTGCTTTTGGGTTTGCTAAAGATAATTTTTGCAGGTAGAATGCCTGGAAAATCTTTGGGATTTGGAAAGATTGCATTTAAGTACCTCAGCATAAGTAGATGTCCTTTCATATTACTGTTGCAGTATTCTTTACATAAGAGATCTCCTGCCAAGGGTGGCCAAATGTCTGTTGCAGTATTCTTTACATAAGAGATCTCCTGTCAAGGGTAGCCAAATGTCTGTCTGGTATACCAAAGCCTTTTAGATTTTATAGGCACTGGTGCTTGCCTCTGATTCCTCTGCTGCAACCTCTTTGGAGGTCAGCATGGATCCAAATTCTCACACATCCTGAGAAGCTTTTCTGATGTCCATTCTAGACATTGAAGGATAATCTAGGATGATTATTTCCAAGGGGGATTTCTCAGATTTTGGTAAGGGAAGAGATTCCAATTGTGATTATCGAATTTTGCAAAAGAGTTTGAACCGTGAAGAGTGTCTTTCGGGCAGATGTCCTGCTCAAGAAAAAACAAAAAAACAAGCACATTATCCCTATTGTTAAGGATCCCTAACATGAATGACAGGATTTTACACAGAATATATTCTATGCTTTAATGGTTTTGAAGCCTTCTCAGGGGGTGTCTGTCCCTTCTCCCTGGACAGGTGTTAAGAGCCACAGGTAATTGGATTCCTTAGATGAGGACTTGGACTCTGGGGAGGAATACGTAGCTTACTCCTCTCAAATTCCTTCCCCTCTATACTACAGTTCTGAGGAAGAGGATTCTTTGAACCCATACTCCCCCTTGGAAAAATGATCCTTTGGGGATACTATTACTCGTATGATTATTTCAAATGGGGTTGTTCCCAGGTCTCTGATGTTTAAAAAAGATGATATGAGCTTTTACATATGGAGTCTCCTAAGCCATCTGCTGTTCCTCCTGTTTTGGCAGCCATTTTGGACACATTTTCTTATGCTTCTGTGGCTCCTGATTCTCAGCCCCTGGCTCCTAAGAAGCCAAACCTGACATGTTTTACAAGGTGCCTGAGGATTGCATATTTCTGCACAAGTGCCCTTCTGCTGATCCTTCAGTGGTTTCAGTTTCCTGTGACCAACCGTCTAAGATCTAGCTGTCTACTAAGCTCGTTCCCTCAGAAAAGGATAGTCAAGCTATGGAGAGGTTGGATAAAAAAGTATATACTGCTGCCATCTTGACTTTTAGGGCCCTTCTTTCTCAGTTAGCTTCAGTGTTCTGGGACCTTCCTGATTTTGATGGGAAGGCTTCAGCTCTTTCCCTCCGTGGATCCATTTCCCAGATCACCCATCACTCCATAAAATGCAGCTGTGATGCTGTTGATGCCTCTTCCAGGGCTGCTGTTTTTGATTCTACGATCAGGTGTTATTCTTGGCTATGTCTACAGGCTTCACCTGATGATATTAAAGACAAGGCTTTGGATGTCCCGCTGGATAATAAAAATCTTTTTGGGACAGCTACTGCTAACTTGTTTAAGTCCCTTCTTGATAACAGTAAGGTCTTGCAGGAACTCAGACATATTTTTGTCTTTCGTTTCCCCATTTCCAGAGGAATTACCCTTCTAAGTCTGCCTTAGTCCACAGACAGACTTGCCAACCTCCCAAGGGTAAAAAGGGATCCAGACGTTATTCCTCCTGCTACATCCTCTCAAGACTCCATCTCAGAAGTGTTCCTTTCAGGACAAGTCTGTCTCTATTTGACATTTGGCCTCCTCTTCCCATTGCTCAGATCCCACTGTTTTTCACCTTTCTCTGTCCCTTCTAAATTTGTATCAAGTCACTTCAGATTCTTGGGTGATTTTGTTATTCATCAGGGGTGTTTCATGTTGGCAATCCCTTCCCCCCTTCTCAGGCATTCCACAGCCTGTTTGGGAACAGACTTCCCATTTTCCAGTGGTTTTGCAGTCCCTTTTGTATCACGGGCACCATTCAACTTGTTCCACCCCCAAACTGGGAATGGGATTTTACTGCAGAATGTTTTTAATCCCTCAAAAGGAGGGTACCTGGAGACCCATTCTGGATCTTTCCCTGCACGACATTTTTCTCAAAGTCCCTTTTTTTGAATGTTCTCTTCAGACCTTCTTTCCTCCTCTTCTTCCACAGACCTGCTTGGTTTCTGTGGACCTTAAGGATGCCTGCCTTCACATCCCCATTCATCCTCTGTTTAAGGAATTTTTGTTTCTTGGTTTTTTCCTCTCATTTTCATTCCTCTGCTTTGCCCTTTGTACTGCCCCAAGGGTATTCACCAAATGCCTTGCTCCTGTTATTGCTTTTTGTAGACTTTGAGGGATACAGATTTTCCCCTATTTGCACAATGGAATCATTCAGACTGCCTCTCCCAACAGTCTGTTGTTGGATTTCCTCTTTACCACTTGTCTTGCAAAGTCTGGGCTTCAACACAAACATCAAAAAATCTGTTCTGACACCCTCCCAGGATCATATTTTCCTGTGGTGTCAGCTTCAGACTCTTCCCATGTTGGCTTCTCTTCTTGCTCCAAAGGTTTTCTTTCCAACAACCATTTTCCCCTCTTACAGCCAGGGATTTTCTTTGCATTATGGGGCTTATGGTCTCCACTGTTCCCATGCTTCCTGTTTTCAGGTTCCATATGAGGAAGCTACAGTGGTACCTCAAATCAGTATGGCTTCAATATTGCCTCCCTCTGGAGTCCCCTGATGTCCTATTTCATTGTTGCAGTATTCCTTACAATAAGGATCCCCTGCCAAGGGCTTCCGGACGTCCGGCCACTATACCAAAGCCTTTAGGTTGCTTAAGCGTGTATAGCATAGGGCATATAGGTGATGTTCGGACATACTATCCTCAGAACTTCTTTGCTGCCAGTCTAAATGCCATCTTTTGATCATCGGTCTGAACACCCCCTTCATTTGCTGGTTCACCAGGCCGTTTTCAGATGTGTCCCATTTGGGTTTTTGTTCTAATCTTTTTTCCTTTTGTTTTTTTGCTTGTGGAGTTCATGTCATCCAGAAAGGGTAAATGCCAGTGCAGGAGACAGTGTCCCAAAAAGATAGTCACGAGTTGTGTTTATTTTGTCTTGTTGCTTTTCATGACCATATGTCCTGTTCCATTTGTCAGACTTTCATCCAAAAGACTCTGTATAGACTGCTTTCCTCTTTCTCCCTATTATTTAGAGAAACATCTTAAGCTTTTAGCAAAAGACACTTGAAGGAATTTCCTGCTCTGATTGTCAGCCGTCTGCGAAGAAGGACGCCAAGAAATCTTGATCCGATTCTTCCACTGTACTGCCTCCACTGGACATCTCTCCCAATACTAGTGTATCATCTGGCTCCTTCATTAGATTCCTCTGCTGCGACTGCTTCAGAGGCCAGACCTCATGCACTTCCCCGGAGGCCTTCCAGATGTTGCTTTGGATGTTCGGGGGGAACTGCATTTGATTTTTACTGAAGGGCCGAGGAGTGTTCCTCAGATTGTGTCTAGGGAGGAAGTACCAACTACTATTGTAGAATGCCGTCAAGGGTCTGAGCCTTCTAGGTTTTATAAGGCAGACGTCCCGTTGAAAAAGAAACAAAAAACAAGACATGTTTCTCCTACTCCTAAGGACCCTCAGAGTGAGTGGCAGTTTTCACTCGGGTGTTGTTTAATGCCCTTATGGCTTTAAAGCCTCGCTAAGGAGTTTCTGTTCCTGCTCCACCTTGGTCATCTATTCCCCTCAAAAGACCTAGTGAATAAGAGTCCTCTGGGGAGGAAGTGGATTCAGATGAGGAATTTCTTGCTTATTCTTTCCAGAGTCCTTCTCCCTTAGACTATGGATGTTCTTAGTGTTTCACTGTTGCAGTCATCACACTTGGTTTATCTGCCTACAGGTAGCCCTCAGTCGGCCCAAATGCCAGAGTCTTGGGATTTCTACGTTGGATGCTGTCACCTCTTCCATGACGTCAGGTCGTCAGGGTTATAAAACATGCAACCAATGCCATTTCATTAGCTTTTCTTGCCGAGCAAAAGCAGTTAGCAACTGCCGGTCGGCCACTACCTGAAATTTTCGTTGTTCGAGTTTCAAACCATGAAGTCATCTAAAGCTAAGTACCCCATTGGGGATCCTTTTTTCTTGCTCTAACCGATGTCAGAAAAAGTTAACAATTGTCTTGCCTGTGGAAAGCAAATACCTCTCAGAAATTTTCATTCTTACTGCATCACCTTTCGCTGTTGTTCTCCGTATTCTGAAATGGCTTCGATAAGCCATCCGACTACCGATCTTACGAAAAAACGTAAGGCTAAAGACAGAGACAGACTGCATAGGTCCAAAACTGCCGACGATGCTTCCATTAAGCTAGTCGCCAGTCCACCGGTACTCAGTGAGGCGCTTTCGCAGCCCCTAATACCCACTTCTACAGATTCGCAGTCCTATACTGAGACCCATTCCAAGTCCGGTATGCCGCTAGGTGCTTCTTCGACTATGGAACCTGCGGATGTCTCTACCTTGGATGGGTCCGGAGGCTCTGTGCAGGCACCAGCTTCTGAGGGTGTATTCAGACCTTCTGATGTTCATATTAAACCGACTACTTCATTTCTGACTAAAACTATTGAATTTCTCAGGCCCAGAGTTCGCACTCTGCCTAAGAAACCGACGACCAAAGGGCATTCTCAAGCTCCCATGCCACAGAAACAAATGCTTAGAATGGCTGAAGACTTTATTACTTTAATCAGGGGAAGCCAGCCTTCCCCCTCTAAAAGACAAATTGATTTTCCTTGTGATTCTACAGATCATGAGTCCGATGACTCTGACCCCTCTGATTACCAGGACATACCCTTATCTACCTATGAGGATTCAGATGCAGAAGATTCCATTCCCTCTGCCTCCCCCAGTGGACTTTTCTTTCGGTGAAACCCTGCATACTCTCAGAAAGCATTTCCACTGGGAGTGCCAGGACTATCCACTGTCTAAAAAGAGACTCTGAATTTTTAAACTTGCCTCAACACAGGCCCCCTGTTCTGGAAATTGTAGATAATGCCTTCATGGAATCCAGTCTTACCCCTGATACTTTGCCACCAGCTCCTAGAATGCCTGACAAGGTAATACAGAGTACCTGACTCTCACCAATTTCTTTTCAAAAACCCCACTGCGGATCCAGAAACCATTTCCCAGGGACCTAAAGGTATTAAGGCTACTACAGCCAAAAACCCTACCCCTTCGGATAGGGATTCTAGGGCTTTAGACAGCTGGGGTAAGAAGGTATATACCTCTGCAACTCTCGCCATCAGGGCTTTAAATTGCCAGTTTCACATGTTGAAGTACCAGCAGCATATTATGGAACTAATTAAACAAAAAATGATGTTGATTCCTGATTGTGCAGAACATAAAGATTTACAAGAGTTAATGCATTCTGCAAACCAAGTTGGAAAACATACTTTACAGTGTGGTTTTGATGCCTTAGAAGCATCTTGCAGGATTGCTGTCACTGGATCTGTTCTGAGAGGGCATGCTTGGCTGAAGGAACAAATCTTGCCAGACCATGTCAAAGCAAAATTACCAGATGCTCCATTAAACCAAGAATGTTTGTTTTGCACGAAAGCAGAAGAAGTTCTTAAAAAGATGAGGAAAAAGCTAAATCTATGCAAACTGTTAAAGATTTCCTACAGGTACAGCCACCTAGATTCAGTAGGCATTGGCCTTCAAAGAACTGGTTCTTTCCAGTCCCTCCCAGACCTTCTCAGTCTAAACCCAGGGGCAACAGACCACCAAGACTACAGTCTCAGAGTATGCACACATCTAAACAAAGGAGTGCTCCCACCTCAAAAACAGGGAGTGGTAAGCCCACCCCCTTATGGAAAATGTTCACAATGACTTGTCCTTCATCCTTCTCAGCCACGCCCAAGTACTTGCACCCCTGGGAGGAAAACTCTCCCTGCATGCAAAAAACTTGAGGGTACATTACCCAGGCCAGATGGGTCTTAAACATTGTATCCCAGGGATACAGATTCTACTTCCACTCTCTGCCAATCCCAAGCGGATTGCCAGACATTCCCCCAAACCAGTGGGCAGAGGCCCAAAAGCAAGTACTTTCTTTTCTCAGTATCAGGGCTATTCAACCTGTCCCAATAGAGCAAAGGGGACAGGGTTTCTACTACAGACTGTTTCTGGTGCCCAGAAAAGAAAACCCTTGGTATCCTATCCTGGATCTGTCAATTCTCAGCACCTTCCTGGTGGTACCAAAATTCAAAATGCATACACTCCAGCACCTTCTTCCTATGCTAGCCAAAGACTTCTGGCTGGTCACCCTAGACTTAAAAGAAGCTTATCTGCATATCCCTATAAGGGAATCTTGCAGGAAATATCTACGTTTCAGGGCAGGCTCTATCAATTCTCTGCACTTCCCTTTGGCTTATCTACTGCGCCCAGGGTATTCACAAAGTGCCTGGCTCCAGCCTTTGCATACTGCAGGCAGAGAAAAATTCAAATTTACCCATACTTGGACGACTGTCTGATTCAGGCGGATAGTCAGGAGCTGTTACTACAGCACCTGACATTTGTAGAGAGACTCCTAACGTATCTGAGGTATACTATCAACGAAAATAAATCACATTTGGTACCCAGCTAAAAAAATTGTATTCCTGGGCGCAAGCTTGAACACAACTTCCCAGGTGGCATTCCTCACTCCAGAAAAGCAGGTTTATATGACAAATTGCTTCAAACTACTGGCCACCCAAACCCAGCTGTCTGCAAGAAAAATAATGCAAGCCCTAGGGTTCATGGCCTCATGCATTCTCCTATTTCCATATGCAAGACTGCATATGAGGAATTTTCAATGGTACTTAAAAAGGTTCTGGTGCCAACATTCTCAGGACCTGGAAACAGTGATTCCTATCTTTCCTTGCCTAAGAACAGAGTTCCTTTGGTGGGCAGAGGCCTAGTACCACAACAAGGGACTCCCTTTCACTCAACCCCCTGCCGCCCAAACCCTGATAAACAGACACATCAGACTATGCATGGGGGGCTCACATGGCAGGCAAATGCATTCAAGGCAAATGAAGCCCAGGACAAATGCACCTGCATATCAATCAAAAAGAAATGTTAGCTGTACAGAATGCACTGACAGCCTTCAAATACCATATCCTTCCAGGACAACTCTTGATAAAGACAGACAACACCACAGGTATGTGGTACATAAACAAGCAGGGAGGAACTCATTCCTACCCACTCTGCAGGTTAACCATGGCTCTGTGGATCATAGCCTTGAGCAATCAAGTGCACCTGCAAGCTCAATTCCTGCCAGGCAAAGAAAATTCACTGGCAGACAATCTAAGCAGAAATCTAATGAACCCGCACGAGTGGAAACTGGAACCCAACACATTTAAGCTTCTAATCCACAGGTGGGGCACACCAGAGATGGTCCTCTTTTGCTTCCCCCAGAACCATCAGTTGAGCAAATTTTGCACCAGAACTTCCCACAGCCAAGCATGGAAAGTGGATGCCCTTTTCTTTACATGGGAAAACCTCCCAATCTGTGCCTTTCCCCCTCCGCCCCTCCACTCAAAAGTACTACTCAAGATCAAACAGGACAGGCCAAGGACAGTCCTGATTGCACCAGACTGGCCATGCCAGCACTGGTACCCACTTTTACGCAGCCTGACAGCAGTGCCACCCTGGCACCTGCATCAGACCCCCTCTCTGCTGTCCCAGCAGGAGGGCCAGATTTTGCATCCTCAACTGCAAACCCTGAACCTAGCAGCCTGGCTTATTCCCTGAATGCATCACCATCAACCCTCAGCAAACAGGTGGTGGATGCCATCCTTGAGGCCAGGAGGCCTAGTACTAGGAAATCCTATTCGGAAAAGTGGAAAATATGCTGCTCTTGGTGCCAGTCTCAGGGTAAAGACACAACCGAGCCCACCTTACCTTAAATCCTAGATTACCTTGCAGAGCTGCTCCACAAAGGCCTATCCTTCTCTTCAATTAAGATTCATGTCTCTGCCATCTCAGCTTATTACAATACTGAGCCACCCCTCATTTCTCACCCTCTGGTCAAACAGTTCCTGAGAAGAGCTAGCAACTTAAGACCCCTGAGGAAAGCTCCCACTCCTGCCTGGGACCTTAACTTTGTACTAGAGAAGGTCACGCTTCCCCCTTTTGAGCCTGCTGCTACAGCAGAGTTAAAATTTCTCTCTTGGAAAACAGCCTTACTTCTAGCCATCACTTCAGCAAGAAGAGTGCCTGAGTTGCATGCCCTTATGGCTGTGGAACCCGTCATTATCTTCCATGCGGACAGGGTTTCCCTCAGGACTAACCCATCATTTATGCCCAAGGTGGTATCTAGTGTGGATTTAAACCAATCCATCCATTTACCCACCTTTTTTCCTAATCCTCAGAATAAAGGGGAAAGGATCCTGCACTCCTTGGACGTGCACAGACACCTTAGGTTCTACCTTGACAGGACTAAACCTTTCAGAAAAATCTGACCAGCTGCTTGTCAGCTTTGCTACAGGGGCAGAGAGCAAGGCCATTTCAAAGCAAACCATCTCCAAATGGATAGCATACTACATTCATTTCTGCTACAAACACCATGGAAAACCTACCCCACAGGGGATCAGAACCCGTTCTACTTGGGGCTACCTCAACCTCTACAACATTTCTCAGGGGAGTCTCTACCAGGGACATCATGGAAGCTGCAATCTGGAGTTCTGTACACACCATCACCAAGCATTACCACTTACCTATCTTTTCTAAATCCAGAGTTGGATTTGCTACAGCAGTCTTACAAGGCCTGCTAGCCAGCCCTAATATTTCTTGACTGCCTCCACCCTTCCTCACCTTTGGGAATCAACCTAAGTAAGATGACTGCAACAGTGAAACACGAAGACCATACTACAGTTGTGTACACTTACCATAATTGTAGATATTCAAGTGTATTCACTGTTGCAGTCCTGATTACCCTCCCTCCAGCCCTCTGACTTATCTATACTTTCTACCTATCCTCTTTTTTTGGCCATATCTTATGGCAGTGGTATTTACTTTTTACTGGAGGTGTTCCACACCATGTAATTGCTTCCTATTTTGGTGGCTCCTGACATCTGGGGCAAGAAAAACTGATGTAATGGCGTCGGCTGCATGTTTTATACCCCTGACAACCTGACGTTATGGAAGAGGTGACAGCATCCGACACAGAAATCCCAAGACTGGCATTCAGGCCGACTGAGGGCTACCTGCAGGCAGATATAACCCAAGTGTGATGACTGCAACAGTGAATACACTCGAACATCTACATTTATGGTAAGTGTACACAACTGTACTTTCTGAGGATGAGGAGTTCACTAGTCCTCCTTTTGAGTTGGTTTCCTTTAGGGACACAATTTGCAGAACGATAACATTTTTTAAATGGGATTGTGCCCAGGTTTCTGAGGTTCAGAAAAGGTATTAAGAGTTTCTGCAAGTAGACTGTTCTAGACCTTCTGCTGTTCGTCCTGTTTTGGCTGCCTTGTTGGATGCCTTTTCTACTGTGTCTCAGTCTCCAGACTCCCAGCCCCCTCTCCCCAAAAAACCTGATAGGTTTTATTGTGTGCCTAATGGTTGCAAATTTCTCTATAAATGTCCTTCTGCTGACCCCTGTGTGTGTTGTCTGTGGCATCTGACAAGCCATCACCGTTACTTCCTTCTATGAAGTTAAGAACAAAACTGCAGCTACGAACCAAAACTGAATCACAAAAACACCTTCAGTGGCTGAAGAAACGTCAAGCTGGCACGAAATAATAGTTCAAAGGCTTTAATTGCATGAATACCCACAGAAATACTGAATCAAGCGCTTTCACCTGACTAATACCAGGCTTTATCAAGATATCAAAAAGTTAAAACAACCACCCTTATATATCATTAGATACAGTCACATGATAGTTAATTGTAAATAATTACTCTCATTAAAAACTTCTTAAAAAGACATTACATAGTAAATAAATAACTTGGTAAAAGTGTCATTAGTTACACATACCTTATAAAATGTTTAACTAAAAAGTGAGTGTAACCACAAGTTAGTTTGAAATGTGTTAAAAAAATAAAAAATATCAACATTATCATAATTTTGCTCTTCTCATCCTAAGAATACTTTTAATAGTAACATTGTCATTAAGACCAGGAGGTTTTGAGGCATTTAACTTTAATTGCCAAAGCAGTTCTCTATATTCGAGAAATGTTTCCCAATCACCCCCTCTTTGGTCTTGTAAAACTTGTTCCAAGACCAAAAACTTTAACTGCATATTAGGGCACTGGCTGGAATGCTTATAAAAGGCATTAGTGTCTTTCTTTTTGGTTACCTCATATAGGTGCTCGTAGATTCTACGTCTTAGGGGTCTTTCAGTCTTCCCTACATAAAAACTGTAAGATTGTGTGCAGACACCTAAATATACTACTCCTCTAGTTCCACAGTTAAAATAACCACTTGGATAATACCTAAAATTTCTTGAAGGAATATGTAAACTACTGTCATTTAAAACAAAGGGACACTGACTGCAGGCTTCACATTTAAATGTGCCCAACCTTAAAGTGGATACCTGATTTCTAACACGATTTTTACCTTCATATAAACCTTTTAAGTTTGTGTCCCTTCTTTTCACAAAACTAGGCTCTGGAGGTATCAAGTTGCACATATCTTCCTCAAGTGTCAACACTGGCCTGTATTTTAACACAGTTGATTCTAAATATTCAGCATCCTTAGTGAATGTATAAATAAATGTACTGTTTAGCTCAAATTTGCCTTCCTGTACTGTTTTCTCAACTGTCTGCTGTCCAACACCCAATAATGGGTAATATTTAAATTCCCTATTGGTAATTACTTCTAAAGCCAGTTTATTGATCAAACCTGTTGGGTAACCTCTCTCTCTGAAAAACCTTTTTAATGTATCAACCTCTTTAAGGAACAATTCATCTGTGCTGGACATTCTAGATGCCCGAATGAATTGTCCTTTTATTATTCCTTTTTTCTGATGGAAAGGATGGCCACTTTCAAAATGCAAGTAGGAGTTTGAGAAAGTGGCCTTCCTATAGATTTCAGATTGAAAAAAATCATTAGCATAATCTTTGTGGAGCGTTACATCAAGGTAATTGAGCTTGTCATTGCTGACATTATATGTGAAAGAAAGAAAATGTGTAGACATGTTAATATACGTCATAAATTCCTCAAATTTGTTTAAACTGCCATCCCACAAAATACAAATGTCGTCCAAAAAATGTTTATAATGGATAATGTGTTTTGCCCAATTGGTTGTAAAAATAAATCTGTTCTCCCAATAATGTAAAACAATGTTTGCATATGCTGAGGCGCAAGGATTACCCATCGCCACCCCCTTTTTTGTTTGAATATTTCTCCATTAAAGTAGATAAAATTGTTCCGAAGAACAATCTCCATAAATTCCACTAATAACATCACTGTATTAGCTCCCAAACCAGATTGTGTGGCCAATATCTCATTAAACCATTCTAAACCAGTGTGATGTGGGATGCTCGGAAATAACTCCACAATATCAATGGTTACCATAAGACAAGTGGGTTTGTGGAGACCCCTTTCAATGCCTTTAAGAAATTCCCATGAGTCTCTACAAACATGCTCTAAGGAAGTTACAAACTTTTTTACAGTTTGGTCAATAAATTTTCCCAGTGGTTCTGTAATACTACCAGAACCAGAAACTATTGGCCTAAACTTCAAAGGGTCTAACCCTTTGTGAACTTTAGGTATTCCAAATATTACTGGGATCTTGGGTTTGTCCACATATAAGTAGTTATATAACTTTTCGTTAATTGCACCTTACATTAAATGATCAAATAGCACAAACTTAATTTTGGAGTAAGATATATTTAGTTCGTTTCTAGAAAATACCTCATATTGCTGGGAGTCTTGCAACATATTATAAATGTAAGTTTCATAAGCCCAATTGTACATTAACACTACCCCCCCCCCCCACCCTTGTCCGGTTTCATGACTCTAACCCCTTCATTCTTTAAAAGATCTATTACCTGATGCATTTTGAAATCCAAATTCACAGGTGGAAGAAATGTGTTAAATGAAAATTGTTTTCTTAAATCTGCCTCCACCATTTCCTCAAAAATGTTTAAAGTGTCTTAATGGTGACTCCCTTTTGGCCCAGATAACATTGGTTCCCCTGTCTGTGTTTAGCCAAGGGCAGTCATCACAAGTTACCTCACAGGATGGACCTACTCACACAAGACAAGGTATCTCTCATCCATCCCGACCTGTCCACTCTTCAACAGACACTGTAGGTTATAGGATTTTGATTCCATACAGACACCTTTTTTCGGAGGAAGTGCTTATGGTCACACAGGAGGCCAGAAGGTCCACAACTAGGAAACCCTACTTACCTAGAAGTTTTCTGTTTGGTGTCTTTCTCATAACCTGGATCCAGTTTCTGTAGTTCTGTCTTATCTGTGTGAACTGCTCAATGCCGGGCTGGCTTATTCTTCTGTTAAGGCCCACTTATCAGCTATTTGTACTTGTCTGCCTTTATCACCTCCTTTAGCTTCTAGATTTGAGGCTAAACAGGTCCTTAAAGGTGTCCTTCATATTAGGCCTCCCACTAAGCCTGTCCCTCCATTGCTTTGGTTAGTGTGCGCTTTACCAGGCTGCTCCTGCAGATCTGCTTCCACCAATAAGATCTCATCAGTGGGTATTCATGCAATTAAAGCCTTTGAACTATTATTTCGTGCCAGTTTGACGTTTCTTCAGCCACTGAAGGTGTTTTTGTGATTCAGTTTTGGTTCGTAGCTGCAGTTTTGTTGTTAGATTTTTTTATGGCGGAAGGAACTGTCTCAGTGGATTTTCAGAGTACACCAACGCTACTCAGAGATGAGCGCGATGATGCTCCGGTAACAAGATGTGAATTTAAACAAGTATTGACTTTAACTCAGTTAAGCAACAATCTTTTGGCATTGGGATCTGGATATTCTATTCTTTCAATACCTGGTAATCAGCAAGAGGTTTTAAAAAAGAAGACTCTGTCACCTACAATTCGATTGTAAAATGGTACAGACCGGGTGGGACTTCCTGATGAGATCTTATTGGTGGAAGCCGATCTACAGGAGCAGCCTGGTAAAGCGCACACTAACCAAAGCAATGGATTTACAACGCAAACGAAGAATTTCAACTTCAACGCGTGGACTGAGAAGCAGTTTGTATTTAAGCAAGGTACTTTTTTAACTTCCTTAGCTCAAAATGACAATGTGGAACGAGACTTTAAAGAGCTAAGTGATAAATTGTATGCTTTTAAGACTATGCAGCTAGACATTGAATACTTGAAAGAATGCACGCGCGTACAGCGTGTCCCTAAAGGCTTGCGCTGTTTTAAATTTCCAAACAGCGCATTGCCAGGAACTGATTTATATTCAAGTTTGGTGAAACTCTTTGACAAAACTGGCTTGGAGGTCCTTGACCTCATGATTAAAGATTACGAAGCTAAAGCTGGTGATCTACTTATTGAAGTTAATGGTTTAAATGACTGTATGGTTAAAAAGAAAAACTTTTTAAGTGTAAAAAAGGAATATGATGGGATTTTTAATGAGGTTGAACAGCATTGTATAAAGGTTATTAATCGCAAAATAAGAAAGTTGGAGCCTGATATGGCTGAATACAGGGATGGTTTGGCCTATCCGATACCTGGTAAGGGTAGGATGAATACAGGTTACATTGCAGACATATCTGATAAACCTGTATTTATTGATAATGAAGTTAACCCTGTTATGGATCCACCTAGAAGAAGTGAACGTTTAGCTCAAAATGAGAACAGAAATATACACCAGGGTTTTCATGTTCCCCAGGGCAGACCGAGGGGGAGAAGTACAACGCATTACCAACAAGGTTGGAGCAGGCCACGCAGATGAATGACATTGGTTCTGAAAATAACATTGGACTCTTTAATTCCCCAGGTCAGTTTGAGGGGGAGGAGTACAATGTACTGCTCACAATGTTGGAGCAGACCACACCTTTAAATGACACTGTTTCTGAAGCTAGTGTTGAATCTTATAATTCATTGTTAGACACAACTGAATGTAACTATAAAACGATAACTAAAAACAATTTTACTATTTACAATTTTACTGACATTAATGTGAATACTGATTTTTTTGAGTTATTTACTAAAGGTTTTCAGTTTGTTCCTTAGCGTTCATTAAATTTATCGAACACAATAATAGATTTGAAGCTTTTTGTGAGACGTTTAAACCTCACACTACAATTTAAAGGGCAAGAATTGGCAAATGAACAATTTGTCAGGACTAGCACTATAAACCCCCCCCATTCACCCCACTTTAAAAAATTTTGAGGAAATGGTGGAGGCAGATTTAAGAAAACAATTTTCATTTAACACATTTCTTCCACCTGTGAATTTGGATTTCAAAATGCATCAGGTAATAGATTTTTTAAAGAATGAAGGGGTTAGAGTCATGAAACCGGACAAGGGTGGGGGGTAGTATTAATGTACAATTGGGTTTATGAAACTTACATTTATAATATGTTGCAGGACTCCCAGCAATATGAGGTATTTTCTAGAAACAAACTAAATATATCTTACTCCAAAATTAAGTTTGTGCTATTTGATCATTTAATGCAAGGTGCAATTAACGAAAAGTTGTATAACTACTTATATGTGGACAAACCCAAGATCCCAGTAATATTTGGAATACCTAAAGTTCACAAAGGGTTAGACCCTTTGAAGTTTAGGCCAATAGTTTCTGGTTCTGGTAGCATTACAGAACCATTGGGAAAATTTATTGACCAAACTGTAAAAAAGTTTGTAACTTCCTTAGAGCATGCTTGTAGAGACTCATGGGAATTTCTTAAAGGCATTGAAAGGGGTCTCTACAAACCCACTTGTCTTATGGTAACCATTGATATTGTGGAGTTATTTCCGAGCATCCCACATCACACTGGTTTAGAATGGTTTAATGAGATATTGGCCACACAATCTGGTTTGGGAGCTAATACAGTGATGTTGTTAGTGGAATTTATGGAGATTGTTCTTCGGAACAATTTTATCTACTTTAATGGAGAAATATTCAAACAAAAAAAGGGGGTGTCGATGGCTACTCCTTGCGCCTCAGCATATGCAAACATTGTTTTACATTATTGGGAGAACAGATTTATTTTTACAACCAATTGGGCAAAACACATTATCCATTATAAACGTTTTTTGGACGACATTTGTATTTTGTGGGATGGCAGTTTAAACAAATTTGAGGAATTTATGACGTATATTAACATGTCTACGCATTTTCTTTCTTTCACATATAATGTCAGCAATGACAAGCTCAATTACCTTGATGTAACGCTCCACAAAGATTATGCTAATGATTTTTTTCAATCTGAAATCTATAGGAAGGCCACTTTCTCAAACTCCTACTTGCATTTTGAAAGTGGCCATCCTTTCCATCAGAAAAAAGGAATAATAAAAGGACAATTCATTCGGGCATCTAGAATGTCCAGCACAGATGAATTGTTCCTTAGAGGCTGATACATTAAAAAGGTTTTTCAGAGAGAGAGGTTACCCAACAGGTTTGATCAATAAACTGGCTTTAGAAGTAATTACCAATAGGGAATTTAAATATTACCCATTATTGGGTGTTGGACAGCAGACAGTTGAGAAAACAGTACAGGAAGGCAAATTTGAGCTAAACAGTACATTTATTTATACATTCACTAAGGATGCTGAATATTTAGAATCAACTGTGTTAAAATACAGGCCAGTGTTGACACTTGAGGAAGATATGTGCAACTTGATACCTCCAGAGCCTAGTTTTGTGAAAAGAAGGGACACAAACTTAAAAGGTTTATATGAAGGTAAAAATCGTGTTAGAAATCAGGTATCCACTTTAAGGTTGGGCACATTTAAATGTGGAGCCTGCAGTCAGTGTCCCTTTGTTTAAATGACAGTAGTTTACATATTCCTTCAAGAAATTTTAGGTATTATCCAAGTGGTTATTTTAACTGTGGAACTAGAGGAGTAGTATATTTAGGTGTCTGCACACAATCTTACAGTTTTTATGTAGGGAAGACTGAAAGACCCCTAAGACGTAGAATCTACGAGCACCTATATGAGGTAACCAAAAAGAAAGACATTAATGCCTTTTATAAGCATTCCAGCCAGTGCCCTAATATGCAGTTAAAGTTTTTGGTCTTGGAACATGTTTTACAAGACCAAAGAGGGGGTTACTGGGAAACATTTCTTGAATATAGAGAACTGCTTTGGCAATTAAAGTTAAATGCCTCAAAACCTCCTGGTCTTAATAACAATGTTAGTATTAAAAGTATTCTTAGGATGAGAAGAGCAAAATTATGATAATGTTGATATTTTTTATTTTTTAACACATTTCAAACTAACTTGTGGTTACACTCACTTTTTAGTTAAACATTTTATAATGTATGTGTAACTAATGACACTTTTACCAAGTTTATTTATTTACTATGTAATGTCTTTTTAAGAAGTTTTTAATGAGAGTAATTATTTACAATTAACTATCATGTGACTGTATCTAATGATATATAAGGGTGTTGTTTTAACTTTTTGATATCTTGATAAAGCCTGGTATTAGTCGGGTGAAAGCGCTTGATTCAGTATTTCTGTGGGTATTCATGCAATTAAAGCCTTTGAACTATTATTTCGTGCCAGTTTGACGTTTCTTCTATGAAGTTACTTCCTTCTGATAAAGACAGCAGAACTATGGAAAGGCTAGGTAAAAAGATTTATACCTCAGCTACCCTTGATTTTAGGGTTATCAGTTATCAGACCCACATGTCAAAGTATATTTTGACTCTTCTTTCTCAGGCCTATCAGGTAATTTCTGTCCTTTCTGATTCTGAGGAAGGAGTTCTGCTCTCTCCTTGTTAGGGACTTCTCAGGTGGCTCGCCGTTCTATTATGTGCAGTTATGATGCATTAGTTGCTTCTTCTAGAGCTAATGCTTTTGATTCTGTGATGATATATTCCTGGCTTCAGTTTCAACATTGGCCTGCTGATATTAAGGCTAAGTTGCTGAATGCCCCTGTGGATAACAAATGCTTATTTTGGTGCAGCTGCTGCTGATTTGTGTCTTCAAGATAAAGTCAAGGCTTTACAGGAATTGAAACATGTTTTTGTCTCTCCTGTGTCAAAATTTCAAAGGGATTAACCCTAAAAAGCCAGCCTTTGTTCGTTAGCACACTCATCCAACTCCCAAGGGTAAAAACTGTGGGAAATGGACTCCTCCTGCTAAAGCTACCCAGAGTTCTGTGACAAGGAAATCTTTTCCAGACAAACTAGGTGCTGTCTCACTGTCCTGTTCTTCTCAGCCAGATTCTTCTTTCTCTTCATCTTTCCCTGTACCTTCCAGTTTGGCTGTAGATTACTCAGGATTCCTAGGTTCTGTCTATTATCTGACTAGGGTACTACATGTTCTGGAAATATCTTCCCCCTTTCATGGGCTTTCCTCAGCCCCCTCAGGAACAGTTGTCATTTTTCCAGGAGTGCGTCAGGGTCTTTTGACTTGGGGAACTATTTAGGAAGTTCCCGTTTCTAAAACGGGAAGGGGTTTTACACCAGACTGTCCCAAGGAAAGAAGGAACTTTGAGACCTATTCTGGATCCCACTCACCTAAACACTTTTCTGAAGGTTCCTTCCTTTCAGATGTCCCTTCAGACTTTGTTCCCTCTGTTGCTTCCTCGGGATTTCTAGTGTATCTGGACCTCAAGGATGCTTATCTTCATATCCCTATTCATTCCCATTTCAGGACGTTTTTACATTTATTTGTTGCTTTCTGGCATTTTCAGTTCTCTGCTTTGCCCTTTGGCCTTTCTACTGCCCGAAGGGTATTCACCAGACACCTTGTTCCTGTGATTGCTTTTTGCAGGCTGAGGGGAATACAGGTCTTTACTTACTTAGACGCTCTCCTTTTTCAGGCATCCTCTTCAGAGATTCTACTGCAGCGTCTTCACTTTACCATTTCTGTCTTTCAAAGCCTGGGGTTCACTGTAAATTTCCAAAAGTCCTTTCTGACTCCTTCACAGGATCATGCATTTTCTGGGGGTGCAGGATCCAGACTGTTCCACTGCTCGCATCCCTGTATCCCAAGGCCTTCACACTAATTTCGTTCCTTCAAGTCCTTCTTCCACTGGCCTCAGTTACAGCCAGGGAGTTTCTGAGAGCTCTAGGTTTTATGGCCTCCACCATTCCTTTGCTTCCTTTTGCTAAACTACGTAGGAGAAAACTTCAGTGGTTTCTAGAGTCAGTTTGGCTTCATCATTCTCATCCCCTCAGCTCCTTAGTTCCTCTTTATCTATGCCTCAAGCTGGAATTTCATTGGTGGATTCAGCAGCTGACTCTCAATCCAGGGCTCCCATTTCAGCCCCCTCTTCCCTCCCAGGAGCTGTTCACAGTTGCTAAGGACATGGGATGGGGGGGGCATCCTTCGGCTCTCTAAAGGTGCAGGGTCCTTGATAGCCTCAACAAAGGAAAGGACACACCAATGTCCGAGATGAGAGCTCTTCTGCTGGCTCTTCAAGCTTTTCACCCTCTATTCTCCCCAGACCCTCTCAAGGTGTTTACAGTCAATACCACAGTGAGATGATATGTCAGCAAGCAGGGGGGGGCAAGATCTTATCTTCTGTGCTGTTTGGCACTTCTAGTGTGGGGGAGCTTGCTATTCAGTATCGTGTGACACTTCAGGCAGCTTACATTCGCTCAGGTCAGAACATTGTGGCAGACTGTCTGACCAGGTCCATAAAACAATTCGAGTGGATTCTTCACAGGGATGTGTTTCCGGACATTTTGCACCAGTGGGATATTCCTCATCTGGATCTTTTTACCTTCCCTTTGAGCAGACAACTTCCTGTTTTTGTGCCAGAGTCCCAAGTCCTGTGGTCTGAAATGTGGACACCCATTCTCTTTCCTGGAATGGGATGTTTCTTTCTGCCTTCCCTCCCCTTCCTGTCATTCCAAAAGTCATTTTCAAAATATAACAGGAATCTTCCACAATCTTAATGGTGACTCCCTTTTGGCCCAGATAACATTGGTTCCCTTGTCTGTGTTTAGCCAAGGGCAGTCATCACAAGTTACCACACAGGATGGACCTACTCACACAAGACAAGGTATCTCTCATCCATCCCGACCTGTCCACTCTTCAACAGACACTGTAGGTTATAGGATTTTGATTCCATACAGACACCTTTTTTCAGAGGAAGTGCTTATGGTCACACAGGAGGCCAGAAGGTCCACAACTAGGAAACCCTACTTACCTAAATGGAAGAAGTTTTCTGTTTGGTGTCTTTCTCATAACCTGGATCCAGTTTCTGTGGTTCTGTCTTATCTGTGTGAACTGCTCAATGCCGGGCTGGCTTATTCTTCTGTTAAGGCCCACTTATCAGCTATTTGTACTTGTCTGCCTTTATCACCTCCTTTAGCTTCTAGATTTGAGGCTAAACAGGTCCTTAAAGGTGTCCTTCATATTAGGCCTCCCACTAAGCCTGTCCCTCCTTCCTGGAATCTTAATTTTGTTTTGGAAAAATTGAACCAGACTTCTTTTGAGTCTGCAGCTTCAGCTTCCTTACAGTGTTGTTCTTGGAAGACTGTACTTTTGTTAGCCCTTACTTTTGCCACACAGGTGTCTAAGCTTCAAGCGGTTATGGCTTGTCCTTTTTTAGTGTTCCATAAGGACAAGGGTGTGCCTTCAGACCAACCCTTCTTTTATGCTCAAAGTGGTGAATCAGTTTTCTCTTTTTTCAGTCTGTTCATTTGTCGACTTTCTCCCTTCTCTGCAGTCTGCTAGTGCAAAGTTGCTACACACTTTGGATGTGCATAGACAACTTAGATTTTATTTGGATAAGACTAAGACTTTTCATAAATCTAATCAGCTTTGTTTTGTTTAATCCTTGATCCTTAGGACTGGCTGTTTCCAAGCAAACTATTTCTTCTTGGATTTCTAAAGCCATTTCTTTTTGTTATTACTTTTCATGACAAGAGCCTTTCTTCTTCTGTTAAGGCTCATTCTACTACCGCTGTGGCTTCTTCTGGTGCTTATTTCAAGGGTTTGGATACTAACTATTCTTGAGACTGCTACCTCGATTTCTGTGCATACATTTACCAAGCGCTGTAAGTTGGATGTGGTGCCCATAGCTAGAGCTGGCTTTGCTAGGGCCGTTCTTCATGGGTTCCTAGATATCTTTTCTGGTCCTTCCTCCTCCCTTTCTTCCTGAGCTTCTACTTGCTCCCTGTTGTAAGGAGTACTGCAACAGTGAAATGGAAGGACATAATACAGTTGTGTAAAAACTTGCCATAATGGTAGATGTCCTTCTCTTCACTATTGCGGTATTCACTCCCTCCCTCCTCCCACTGGTTCATTTCTCTTCTGGATGTACTTGTTACCTCTGCTCCTTAGACTAGTGTTCATACTAGGGCTCTTAGTTCCGAGGATGGTACATCCCGACATCACCTTTATGCCCTATGCTATGCGAGGGGAGCATTCATGTGACATATGGCATACCCTAAACAACCTAAAGGCTTTGGTATACTAGCTGAATCTTGGGCCTCCCTTGGCAGGGTATCCCTTTTGCAAGGAATACTGCAACAGTGAAGAGAAGTATAGCTACCATTATAGTAAGTTCTTGCACAATTGTACTTTCCTATTTTCTCTTGTGTCAAACTCAAGTTTTAGTGGTGGAGTTAACAATTCACTCTCTCTCTCTTTTTCTCTCAGTCCAGGGCTTTGCTTTCAGACTCCAGTTCTTTCTCAAGAACTGTACATGGGTGCCTCAGACTTAGATTGGGAGGAGGGGGCCTCTTGTGGCCCTCCAAAAGGTCCAGGGTCTCTGACGTCCTCACCAGAGTTCAGATTATATCAACATAAAAGAGATGAGAGCTCTGCTTCTGGCTCTGCAAATGTTTCATCCCCTTTTCCACCCTGGCCCTCCTTAACGTCTTCACGGGTAATACCACTGTGATACAGTATGTCAACAAAAAGCGGGGGAGGAAGTCCTGACTTCTTTGCAGATTAGCTCTTCAGGCATGGGATCTAGCTGTCCAGCATCAAGTGACTCTTCAGGCAGTCTACATTCCTTCAGAGCACAGTCTGGTGGCAGACTCATTAGAGCATAAGCTCATGAATGGATGCTTCACAGAGATGCATTTCTGGACATAGTTCATCAGTGGGATATTCCTCAAGCAGATCTTTTTGCCTCCTCTCTGAACAGATAACTTCCTCTTTTCTGTTTACAGTAACAAGTCATCGGGCTTGCAAAGTGGAAAGTCTTTTCCTTGGATGGGAATGTTTCTTTTATTTCCTCTGTTGCCATGGGTTCCGCACAAAAGCTGGCAGGACTCTCGCAAAATTTTTTTGGCAACTCCTTTTTCTGCTCAGACAGCATGGTTTCTATATTTTTATCACTTGGATAGGGGCCATCATCACAAGTTATGTCACTGGGTGGATCTTCTCACACAAGACAAGGGATATCTTATCCATCCTCTCCTGTCAACTCTTCAAAATGACACTGTGGGTGATAGGGTTTTGATTCCTTTTTGGCACCTCTTTTTGGGGACATGTTCTGGGTTTTACAGGATGCCAGGAAAACCACTACCAGAAAGTCATACATGTCCAAATGGAAGCGATTTTCTGTCTGTTACCTCTCTCACCATCAGGATCCTGTATTGGTGGGGGATCCTCGGATTCTGTCTTATGTGTGTGATCTGCTCGATGCTGGGTTATCTACCTATCAATCTAGCCATTATTATTGGCATCTAGATAAAGCTTTATTTCATCTAGAAACAATTCTTTAAATCATTGTACTGTTACTAGATAAGAAGGTAGTCTTTGGCAGAAGTTTAAGGGGTCAGTATTAAGTGTTATATTGAAGGTGATAGCATTGTGGTCAGACATAGGGCATGATGTCAGCATTACATTATCAGTTTTGGCCAGTAAAGAACTGGTTACAAAGACTTTGTATATGTTGGTCTATGTGGCAAATCTGTAAGAGTAGTGAAAATACTTCAGGGAGGATAATATTTTTATACTGTCAGTGTCAATTAGGTTTCTGCGGGCGGCCACGGTGGTGCAGTGGTTAGTGTTGTCACCTCACAGCAAGAAGTTCTCCAGTTCGATCCTCTGCTGGGATGCCTTCTGTACTGAGTCTGTATGTCCTCCCTGTGTTCGCATGGGTTTCCTCCGGGTGCTCCGGTTTCCTCCCACATCCCAAAGACATGCTGTAGGTGGATTGGACACTCTAAATTGGCCCTAGTCATGAGTGCATGCGTGTGTGTGCCTTCTGTGGAAGGTTGGGTGCCGGGCTGGCAACTCGACACTGTAAAACTCCACTGCCAATCATGAGCGGGCAAGTGATCCGCTGTGGCGACCCCTAATCGGGAAAAGCCGAAAGAAGAAGAAGTGTCAATTAGGTTTCTGTCTTTTATATAGTTGTTCAAGTGCTTGGCAACAAGGGACATCTTGAAGGGCTTAAAGCTTGTGATATTAGTGGAGGACAAGATGCAATTAAATCACCTGCTAAGAGTAACTCAACTTTAGACTTTAATGTTATGGTGTCTAAATGTTTTTTCACAGTTTTAGTCCCAGTACCCGGTATCCAGTAGGTGTTTGCAAAAGTGTACATCTTTTTATTTAGTTTTAGTATGACTAAAGCAAGCATACCATCATTACTTGTGTATGAGTGGACTATTTCTGGAATTCTCATTGATTTTCTGTGTAAAATTAGGACACCTCTTCTTTTGGGGTTGTAGTTTGAACTTACCAAAATCTTATAATTCTTGAAGGTTAATCTTCTGTTATTGAGATTCCTGAATGAATGCAAAATCTGCTTTATGTAGCATTAAATATTTGTTGACACTGCTTTTCATGGGGTTGTTCAACCCATTGACATAAATAGATATAATGTTAAATATTATCATGTGGTGAAGACTGCTATTATTAGTAAAATTGAAAAGTGCTTTCCTTGATTCATTATGACAAATACATTTTTTAAAACTGTTATGGACAATATAAAAACTCAAGTTTGAAAATAAAACTATATGTTTTAATAACCTTCTGCATTGATATACTATATCCCAAGTGTACTAGATCTGTCATAGCAGCCACAAACTAACCCTCTCATGACATCTAGTGGGAATTCCTAGCTACCTCAGGCTAATAGCAAGCAGAAGCATGTACATTAAAAACACACAAAAGGAAAATTTCAATTTCATATGCTATGTAGGTGTGAGCTAAGAACATGAGGCTGCATACAATTTCTTAAAATTCTTTTTATCTAAGCAGACTAGGATAAATTGATTAATCCTAATAATTTGTTCCTATGAGTAAATAAAGGACTGTAATGTCATTAAAGCTGACAGGAAAAAGGATGCAATTAAAACTGTCACTGTCAGAAACATATTTGTAATTCTTATTTAAATATAAATGTAATTCAGGTTAAATAAATCAGTATTTACAATAAAATATATGCTGACAAAAGTTGCAAGAATTCCATCAGAAAAAGTAGGTAGGTGGGAATTTTCTAGTGAAGTGAAGCTTTTAAGTATAACTTGTAAAATGATGCTAAAAGGAGCACATTGCAGAAGTTCAGTTAAGTAGTAAATGTATGTATAATAATAAAATGTCACCACTTTCTTTTTAATTACTTAACAATAACACAGTAAGCATTTATCTCTCCTGCAGTGATTAAATACTGTGACACTAGGACTAAAACAGAAAGGGAAGGCACATACATGAAGAAATAAGTATAGTATACAAAAGAAATATATATAAATATATGAAATGAGGGTACTTGCGTATTATTGCAATCACAGTCCGAACAAGAGAACAGTCTCCTTTCCAAGCCCTTCTTGTGCTGAAAAAAAGTAATAATATGTAGATGTATTTAAGGTACTGAAAACAAGTTGGATGTCTGTGCCTGTACTTCGTTTGCTGTCATTTGTTTTTCAGTGTAGAATAAAAGGAGGGAAACGTAAGTGATTTGTTTACAATAAGAACATTTTCTGGTCTTGTTTACTTTGCAGCAGTTACATAAACAGTAAAGTTGCGGACTGCAGGGCATTAAGAGGAATTTCAAAACAGGTTTATAGATCTTCTACAGTTTATGTTCATTCACTGGTAAATACATTTTCACAGACAGATTGTCATGTAGTCACCAGTGGAATATTTTAGGGAAATGCAGAACAGAATTTGCAAGACTTTGATTGTTGATGACTATCATCATGTGGAATGGACTGTGCGCCCATTATACATCCACAGCTGATCAGATCTGACATGTTTACTAAAATTATTAATAAAGCAGCCCTCAGGAACAGATGATATTAATATGTGGAATGGCATATACCCCCACACTGCTGAAACTGCAATAGTGCCTCCCGTCATATTTGAAAGGTGGTAGCTGCTGTACTGCGTAGCCTGCAAAAGGCACTGCTGAAAGTCTACTTTAAATATACTGTTAAAAAAAAAACTGCACTAAACAGCGACAGACCTTTTTTTGTGGCGACATTTACATGGGAGTAACTGAAATAAAAAAAAAACTCTCCACAGTTTGTTGCATACACTCAATGTAAATTATATGAATATAAAGTGGATACGATAATTCGTAAGTACCGTATTTGCATTATCCTACTTTGCTCATTAGCATTTCTTCTGAACTCATTCATACTGTGAGTAATACTGTAACATGAATCGTGACTAAACAGGGTCAAGTCTGAGCAGTCCTTATGCTTGCTACCCATATCTGCTCTGATTTAACAAGAACTGTCCAGGACAGGCTTGCATACAGATGCACTGCAGCCACTAAAAAGTTCAAATTTTTGTTACGTAAAGGGGAGCAGTTACTGCAACAGCATAACAAACTTAGGTACTTGCGCATTATCACATCCACTTTATATACATATAATTTACATTGCGTGCATGCAACAAACTGTGGAGGTTTTTTTTTTTTTTTATTTCAGTTACTCACATGTAAATGTCGCCACAGAAAAAGGTCTTACTATACTGCCGCTGTATATATGCCTACATATGTGGTTGCGATAATATGCAAGTACCGAAATGAGTAAGGGATTTTATATTGTTTCACTAGTGCTATGCTGTGTAGATAAAGAGATAAAAGTATAAAATAGTAGTTTGCAGCTCGATACGATTTTGATTTACTTGAATTTTGAGTAATATATATTATCTGTAAAGTTAGCATCGTTGTGGGAAAGATAATAGGAGAGAAAAAATTTACATTACCTTCTGTGTATGATTCCACATTATTTAGAAGGGAGAAAACAAAAACTTGCATGAAATGTGAAGTTATGTATAATCATTTGTCTCTGGGATTCTTTTTTTTTTCCCTTAATAGTCCACTCCATTTTTGAAGATTGTCTTTTTAAGTTCATTGAAGAATCCATGGGTTCAAGTTGACTTAAAGGTTCTTTTTGGATAAATGTGGATGATCTTCGAGAAAGTCAAAAGTTTTCTTTCCTTCTGGCAGGGATAGTCTTATTTTTGATGCGAATATGAGTTGTGCTTTGATTCCTTCCTTTTCTAATGATTTTATTAGAGGGACAACACTCTTCTTTTGGACATTACAGGGGGTGAAATTTGTCAATCCTGATAGTTTGGTGACCAATTTTTAATCGAGCAAGGGACCAGGCAATTCTTAAAACAAGGTCTTTGTCTTGAGTGGAGATAAATCTTACAATAATAGATCTTGGACGGCTATTTTTACTGTATACAGAAATTGTAGTTAAAGACCTGTGTGCCCTTTCTATCCTAAAGGATAGTACTTCAGGTAGGTTTAGGATTTTAGGAATCCAAGAAGTCAGGAAATTAATCATATTGTCCCCCTCCATTTGCTCCGGGATGACATAGATTCTTATGTTGTTTCTCCTGGTTCTTTTCTCAGTGTCGTCTAATGTTTTCCTGAAAAAGAAAGTCTGTTTTTCTCTCTTTCTGTTAACATGTAGTCAAGGGCGCCCAGAGGCAGGTGCAAGGGGATGCACTTGCACACCCCTGGATTTTCTTAAGTTGTCTGTGATGATTTGTTGAAATCGAAAAATGTACTGGCAAAAAAACGTACATTTTTCCATTTCAACTTACTTTTTTTTTCTGTGAAACCTGCATCGTTGTGAGGAGATGTCATTGGAGGATGCATATTATGAGCCTCAGTTCCTTCTCAAACTACATCGCCATCTCCAACCATTAACTGTCTATTGTGTAAAGCTTGGATTACAGTTGGTGGCAGATAGAGTGGTATCCCGAATGAAGATTTTTTGTGACCAGTTAAGATATCATCGTGTGGTGGTGTGAAATTGTAGAACTGAAGGTACATAACATTAATGTTGATCATAGACAGGGAGTCGGAGACAAGAATGAAGCTCCTGAGGTATTTTTTTATTTTTCTACATTGAATGGCAGCTTCCTAGCTTAAACGTGAAAGTGGCGCTCTTGAGTCTGTGGGTTTAATTGCTTAGTTACCATTACTCCCTTACTATTTTCTTCAGAGTTTGCTGAGTGTTTGCCTTACTGGGTAAAATAATAAAAAAAAAAACCCCGGAGCCACGCCAAGGTACCAGGAAGCACCAGTAAAGATTTTTGCAGCTGCATTGCCTAGGCTTTGTTTTTTTTTTTTTTTTAATTATTATTTTTGTTTGTTCTGGGAGTGTTTGCCTTCTTACTGGGTAAAGAAAGTCACACAAGAAGTTTTGTCCCATTTTTTACATATTTGTATAGTCCGCAAAAACTATGTAAGTTAGGTAATGTTTGACAGTGAATATTAAATGTACACATATTAACACTTGTGCATCAGTCTTTTACCTTTTTCAGACAGTAACATATGGGTGAGCTGCACCCTTACCTTGCTAATAGCTCTCAGCAAACCACTACAAATCTCAACAGAATCCAGGAGAATTTTAAAATATTAGTACTACTAAGTAGAGACATTGTCAAAGTAAGAGAATGCAAATCAATACACATTTTCTGAAATAAAGAAATTATATAACTCTAATTATAATCATTATTTATTAGTAATTGGCTAGGCTTAAAATGGCCCACAAGGGCAGTTAGCCTAGTACTAATCTATGAACCTATGAAGTGTAAGTCACTAGATTTTCTCCAAAAGTGACCAGTGTTAGGAAGGATTAAGAGGTAAACTAATGGATCAAAATTACAGGTGTCCCAAAAAATCAGGGACAGCTGAAAGGTAGCTTGCTTGTGTTCCTTCACTAATTTTACTGTCTTTATCCTGACAGGGCCATACACAACCATGTTTAAGATAAAGAACATGATTAATCACAGAATGAATTATCTTTTTATGTTTTTCTCATTTTCCCCCAACCAGCAGCAGTTGTTGTGGGCCTCCCACTAAGTCATGGATGACTGATTTATTTTCAAGTGCATTTTCAAGGAATAGTGAGCTTCAAGACAAGAGAAGTTTACTGCAGTTTATGCTAAGTCTGCTTAAAATGTGCAACTGTTTTGTTTAGCATTATTGTGGTATAGAATTTTAAAGCAGTGCTAGTAGCACAGCAGGTACCATACTTGCATCTTGATACAGAGGGCAGTAGCTTCTACTCCTACAGCATGTAAATTTGTATTTTAAGGGGGTGGGGTACTGCAGTCCTTAGTATGTCCTCCTTTGGAGGAGACGCCTAGTAACTATTAACCTCTTTTTCAGCTTGTCACCCATTCCTTATTGCAATAATACCAGCTTACCATTTCTTTTAATGTAACATAGGCAACAGGCACTGAATTCGTAGATGAAACACTGAAATATAAGTTTTCTAGCAACAACCTCTTCATTAGTTTCAGATCTTTTTAATGTGGAATTATTCAGATGACTTTTACTTATGCAGAAACTGTGCATATTGACTGATATTGGTGGATTGTAATGACAGAAGTTTGAGTGGCCTTTTATGGTTGAAATGTTCTGAACTGGGAAGTTTGTTATTACTGGTTCATATGTTTTTTTTTTCATTGCTTACTGGAAAAATGTTCTAAACTATAAATTTAAAACACTCTAACAAGAGGTGGTGTATTATACAAGAGATATAATTAAATTATTATATATTATAATTAATACAATCAGGAAGGTTCATAGGTAGGTACTAGGCTATCGGCCCAAGGGCCTACGTAAGCCTAGCCAACAAGGTTCCCTGGCTTACACCACCCAAAAAAGTTATTTTCCAGTGCCACTGTCGAGCAGAGACACAGAAGTGATCCCTGGGGTGTATTTCCTATTTCCCATCCACTCATCAAGATTTTTCTTGAAGAGCGCTAATGAAGAACTTTGCTTGGCATAGATGGGTAGCCTGTTTTAGAGTATGGGAAGTCTCTGGGACAGGAATCTATCCCTCCAGCATGTGCTGTTTATTGTGGTGACAAGGTTTAGGTCCCTAGAGCGTGTAGCTCAAAGGGATTGGGATTTCTTTAGGTGTAGCATGTCCAACAGCTCTGGGTTTAACGTAGCTTTATATGTTAGGCAGAGATCACCTCGGAAAAGGCGATATGCGACGGAGTAAAGCTGGAGTTTTTTGAGACGGTCAGTGTAGGGTACCTGTTTGAGGCCAGTAGTCCTCTTTGTGAGGTACTTCTGTGGCCTTTCAAGCTGCTGCAGATGTCTTGTGAGGTACATTCCAAAAGGGGCGTTGTACTCTATAATGGGTCTAATGAGTGTCGAGTAGAGGAGAGCAGTGGCCTCTCTTTTCCTGGATGAGAACCCTTTTATGATGAGGTGTGCCACGTAGAAGGACTTGCTGACTACTGTGGCGATGTGACTATCAAAGGACAGACTACTGTCCACCTGGGTCCCAAAGTCTCTTATCACACATTCAGTGTTAAGTAGACTGCTGTTTATGTAGTAGTTCATGGGTACAGAGTTTTTAACAAAGGGGATGACAATGCACTTTTTGACATTGACCTTGAGGCCATGGCTCTGACATCAGGCATCTGTCTCAGCGAGGCCCTTCTGTAGGATTTCCACATTATTTGAGGACTCTACTATGGTTCCTAGTTTGCAGATATCTGCGAACCTCGTTAGCCAGAGGCCTTCTGTATTAGCCTGTACTTCAGAGAAGTAGATACCAAACAGGAGAGGTCCCAGGACTGAACCGTGTGATACTCCACTTGTCACTGGTTTGAGGTCAGATTTGGAGTGTGCAACTTTTACAGTGTGGGTTCTGTCAGTGAGCCAGTTGGCAACCCATCTTCTGACGTATTCGAGGTGAATCACAGAACTTTTGTATGATCCTAAAAATGTGTGCAAGGGGACGATTTGAAAACAGCCCACAGGTAAACTTAACCCGCCACTGCCCAGATGCATTCTCTCTGAATGTGAGTTTCAGTGAATGAGTTTCAAAGGCAGAGATGTTTTAATGCTAGGTCTGTTTTCATTTTAAGACTATTGCTTTATTTAGCAAATGTCTCAGTGTTTGTGCTTTAAATTTTGAAATAAAAGCTGTAAAGTAAATCAGTCATTGTAACAGTAAAGTATAAAACAGTATGCTTACTGAGAGTTTTGAACAATATTTATGACAACTGGGGAGAAATAGCCAAGTAATGGGGCACTGGAATGGCTGTGTGTGTGTGTGTGTGGGGGGGGGGCTGCATGGGGGGCCTCTGGGTTTGCAACCTCTGCAAAAAATCCTGCTGTCTCCCTTGCTTGTAGTGTATAGCTGTTACAGAATCTTCCAAAGCAACAATCTGGAGAGTTGCTTTTTAAGGACTTCATTAAATAAGGTTGTTTCTCTGGTGGAATCTTCTTTTATAGTATCTACTTTTAAGTTTGTCTATTTTACCCACCAAGTATTGAACTATAGTAAGGATTGCCTGTATTTCTTCCTTCAGTTGAGTTTCTTGCTGAGAAAATTTGGAGCTGCTTTTCTTCCTTTGTGAATATGGTTTCAATGTCCCTTCTATTCAAAAGTTTGACAGGAAAATATGAAAATTTTAGCTGAAAAAGTGCACCAACTTGTAGCTTACAACTTCCAGAATTTGATTTTAGCAGTTTTAGGTCTTTGGTGGAATTAAATAAAAAATCCTGTCAGGAAAAAATGAAGACTGCAGAGCTCAAGAACTCTGCTGCTTTCAGCTTCCCATCCAAGGCATGCTCCCTGCAGCTGCATTTTTAATTTTGCAGAATTAAGTTTTAAACTTCTAACTACAGATTCCTTTTCTTAGATTCTTCTTGCCAGTTATTAAAAGCTGGCCAGCAAAAGGCAGGTACTTTGTTCCTTTTTGCTCAAGTTTTTATGCAAGATTTATGTAAATGGTCTTAATAAAAGTTTCACCTTCAGGGAACAGCAGTGCACTATCAATTTTAGTGAGTTCATAGCATTTCAACAAATAATTAAAACTGTCTCTTGTATATTATGAAACATATGCTTAGCTGGACTTTCTGGCTCTTTTACTACCCCCACACTTGCACCCTTTGTAATTTTAATACAGTAGAAAAATTGTCCCCTTGCATATGGGAAAACCTACTCGTGCAATAATATGTTGAAACCCACTCTCATACAATAAAACCTGCCCTCGTACAAAGACCCACTCTCTACTGAAGTAAAATCATATAAGAAAACTTAACTGTAGAGATTTCAAACTCTGCTAAATTTGGAAAAATATAGCTGTTAGCTGACACACTAGAAATGCAGCTGATAGAATACTTGTCAGAAATGGGTTCAGAAGGTGATTTCTGCTGCAGCAACTTGCAAATGGCTCGAAGTCTGAGATTTCATGGCACAGACTGTTAGGGCACAAAATAACTTCATGCAACACAATTTATCAGAGTAGAATAAACTCTTTTATTATAAAAGAACACATGTACGTGGGAGACTAAGCAATCAAGGATGTCCTTCTATTCCCATGTTGCATTATTCTACATATGGGTTTACTCTTCTTGTCTCGCTTATGTATGGCCAGTATACAAAAGTTTTCACTCCCTCTGACGTGCATGTGATGTCTGACATGGCCAAGGGAATGTGGGCCATAAAATTGACATTGGCACGCACCAGCCCTCAGGACTTTTCAGCTGCCATTCGTACACCAGGTGTTACCGCTACCGCTTTCGTTGAATTCTACTAAAAGCAGATAAGCACGCTGTTGGGGACCTTTTCATTTCTTCTTTAAACCTGTATTGCCTGTTAATGTCATCCAGAAAGGGGAAGTGTCAGTGCGGCTGCCAGATCCCCCACAAGGACACAAATGATAAGTCCCTCTTCTGTTTAGGTCAGTCTCACGACCACAATGCCTGTCCTGTTTGCCAGGGGTTTGTACCTAAGACCCTCCGCAGCCGCTTGCATGCATTAAACCTTTATCTAGAAAACCAATGCCTTAAGCAGATCACTTTAGGGATGGTGGGCTGCTCAGATGTTCCTTTGGAACCGCCAAAAAGGAAGGCCAAGACCCTATGGCCTTCATCAACTGCTGAGCCTCTTCTGTCTCTGGTCCTCAGCCTGTGGCTCACTCTGGCCTGGTAGAAGGATCCGGATCTGCCATATTGGATAGAGTGAGTACCTACACAGATGCTGCACAGTCCCTTGGTGAGAGCACATCTGCTGAGGCTATACCGCCGTCGGCTTCCGTTGCCAGGGGGGAACCAACATTTTCTGAAGGGCCGCCTGATCCTTTAAAGTCTCCAGACCCCAGGCCTCAATAGATCCCAGCTAGGCCCCTTAAAAGAAAGGAAAAGACTAAGCATACCTCTCCTTCTCCTGAAAGCATGCCTGATTGGTAGGTTTTTAGTCAAAGCCTTTTTAGTGCTTTCATGACCTTGAGGCCTACCTCCACTGTGGGTGCTCCCACATCCCCCCCACACCTGAGCCCTAGGCCTCAGACATCAGATCACACCACTAGGGAAGGGGCGGATTTCTCCGATTCCTCAGAGGAATCACTATCTTAATTCACAGATTTCATCATCTTTGGGGTATGGCTTCCCAAAAGAAGATTCTGTGGACCCTGACTCCCCAGGTGAAGACTTAACGTTTGGAGAAACTATCTCCAAGATGAATGAACACTTCAAATAGGAATCCTCAGAAATGACTGAGGTCAAAAAAAGATGCTACAACCTTATCCAGATGGAAACCCCAAGCCCATCTGCTGTTCCACCCATTCTTCCTGCCTTTTTAGATGACTTCTTGTCAGCATCTCTTAACCCAGACTCCTAACCCCCTGCACCACCAAACCAGACAGACTTTACAAGGTGCCTGACACCGCTAAGCGAAAAGCTTATGCTGCCTCCCTTTGAGCCAGCAGACAAAGCCTCCTTAAAACCTTTCACATGGAAAACTGCACTGCTAGTAGCCCTGATCTCGGCTAGAAGAGTATCAGAACTGCAAGGCCTTGTGGCTATTCCCTCCTTTCTACTTTTTCACAGGAATGGGGTTACCTTTAGAACTAACCCATCCTTCATGCCCAAGGTGGTGAATGACCTGTCACTTAAACAGGCCTTACACTTACCTATTTTTCCCCCAACCCACAGGGGGACAGTAAGTGCGTACTGCACTCCCTAGATATGCATAGACAGATCAGGTTGTACATGCGTAAAACAAAGACCATCAGACAGAAGGGCTAACTCTTTTTATCCTTCCACTGAGGAAGGCAGTGTCCAAGCAGACCATATCTACTTGGATCTCCAAGGCCATCACCTTCTGTTACCAGTTCCATGGGAAATCTGTGCAAGGGCACATTCCACCAGAGCCATGGCTTCCTCAGGAGCCGTCTTTAAAGGACTGGATACCTCCACTATCCTAGAGGCAGTTATTTGGTCTTCTGTTCACACCTTTACCAAACACTGCAAACTTGATCACATTTCTAGATCCAGGGCAGGGTTTGCCAGGGCTATCCTTCATAGATTCTTGGAGTCTGTCTCTAGACCTCCTCCCAATCACAGTGAGCTTTGCACTCACCCATATAGAATACTGCAACATGGGAACAGAAGGACATCGAAAAGTTGTGTGTAAACTTACCATAACCATAAATGTCCTTGTCTTGCATGTTACAATATTCCTTCCCACCCACCTTCCTCTCCTGTTAGGCTACCATTCCCTGTCTGGGTGGCACTGGACTGGCTCTGACTGGGGCTTTCAGTTCTGAGGGCTGGTGCGTGCCGATGTCACTTTTATGGCCCCATGTTCCCTCAGCCACGTCACATGCACCTCAGAGGGACTGAAAACTTTTGTATACTGGCCATATGTACGAGAGACAAGAAGAGTAAACCTATATACTGCAACATGGAAGAGAAGGACATCTATGATTATGGCAAGATTTTACACAACTTTTCTTTTTATCTCCCCAAAGAAGCTCAGTCATTTTTACACTGTAAAACCTTATGAGCAAACGTTGTTATCTAGTAGACTAGTTTTATTTGGTCAGTGGCCATTAAACACCTCTATGATATTTTGCGCACTAAAAATCTGCAGACCCGTTATCTGTGTCTTTCCTTATTGGGCACAAGTTTTAGTCTTCTATGTTGGCATTAGGAAATACCAAGACAGCAGAAAAACTCAAAACAGGCATAAGCAATCAGGATCCATCTTGAAATAAGAGGGATTCTGCTTCTAAAGGGAAAATTATTATATAAAACACCTGGAAGGTTCTCCGTTATCACAATTTTCCCTTCTCATATACAAGCAATGTAAATGTTTTTACTCTCTGTAGTCTTAAAGAAGAGTGCTTCTTATATTGCGATGGAGTAAGTTCCAAGCATGGGCTATGGAGTATTTGTAAAGGGATTTTCCAATGGTTTTATTGGGTTTGTATATGTCAAGGAGGTGTTTGCTCGTAGTATGAAGGTGGCGTTGGGAGTTATAGTAGGACAGTAGATTAGAGATGGAGGGGCAGAAAGAGGGATCATTCAGGATAGAGTGTGCAATATGTAGTTGAGAAAGAAGTAGTTGTTTAGGGAATTCAGGCCATTGGAGTGTCTTGAGGGCGAGGCAGTGATGGGATTTGTATGGAAGGTTGGAGGTAAATCTGGCTATTTTGTTATATGTTGCTCTAGTTTGGAGAGAAGAAATGTTTGAACATTAGTAAGACAGGGGCAGCATAAAAAAGACAGGGTAGAAGGAGTGACTGTGCTAGGGAGGGCTTGGAGGAGGGTGTAAAAACATTTTGGTTGTGATAGAGAAGACCAAGTTTCGGGTGGGTTGTTTTTACACATTGTTGGATATGTATATCGAATTTTAGTTCATCAATGATTACTCCAAGTAGTTTGGTATGAGGTTCAGGTTTGATAGTGGTGGTGTTGAGGGAGATTATAGAGAAGGAGGATTTGTGCAGAGCAAGTCTTTTAGGAAGGAAGAGAAAGAGTTTAGTCTTTTTGGATTTAGTATGATTTGATCATCAGAAAGCCAGGTTTCAACAGAGGAAAAGGTGTGTTGAGTGAGAGCTAGAAGGTCAAGAATGCTGTGGGTAAAGGTGATGAGAGTGGAATCGTCAGCATATTGTAGAAGTGTTGAGAGGTTAGTAGCAGAGTGAAGTTTGTTAGTGAAAACATTGAACAGGAGGGGGCCAAGGATAGATCCTTGAGGAATTCCAGTGTTTACTGGGAGGAAAGGGGAGAGGACAGTTTGCCAGCGAATGGGCTGCTGTCTGCCGGAAAGGCAGCTAGAAAAACTTAACAGAGGAGGTGGAGAGAAGAGTTTAGTTAGAAGTTTGGAATGGGAGACTGTATCAAAAGCCTTAGACAGCTCAGGGAATAAACAGGAGACAAGTAAGTTATTGTTGTGGGCTTCAGATGTTGTTTGGGTGAAAGAGAGTAGTGTAGTGGCTGTACTATGGTGGGGTCTAAAGCCATGTTGGGTGGGAGTTAGGAGGTTGTTGTCAAGAATGTTATATCCCTGAATTTCTGAGTCCCTTATTTTCTTTGCCAGTGACTCTAAATATCAAGTAAAGAGGACAATCTTACCTGGTTCCTCTGTTCAGCCATAACTTATCGGAGTTGAATAGCCCCACTTTAATTCTTGCCTCCAATCCTTAATTTATCCTCCTAATTAACAGTATTACTATATGAAGGAATGCAAATGCCTCCATTGTATGACTCGTAAAATCCCAGTTAACTCTGTCAAATGCTTTCTCAGCACTGAGACTCAACAACAACATTGGCATTTTCTTACATTCTGCTTCCTTCTGGATCATCATTGTTCTATTAATGTTATCAAATGTTTGTTTCCCCTCCACAAAACCACATTGACCCTTCTCTATAAATGTTGGCATCATCTTGTCATTCTTTTATATGGTATAGACAAAAACATTTAAATAAGTCTGTATGAAGCTGGGTCTGATGGGTCTTTACCAGCCTTGAGTAACACAGCCACCCCTCTTTTTAAAATACTGTTTAAAAAAATCTTCAGATCTTTATCATTTTCTTGGCTCCTAACTTCCAAACTTCCACACGAATACCCTCTGGAGACAGCACTATTTTAATCTCACCCCCCTCCTATCTTAACTGTTAATTTTTGAGCCTCACCTACCTCTAACATTGGCATAACTAAGTCTTCCAAAAATATTTCCATTTGTCGTCTTTCTTGATTTCCACAGTTCTCTAATTATACAAATGTTCATAACATTTCTGAAATATCTTTAAAACCTGTACTAGTTCCATAGTTATTTTTCTTGTTATTGGCTCCGTAAGTTTGGCAATAACCCTTTCTACTTTCTGCTGCAAAAATTATTGTCCACATTTTTGACCTTTGTAGTTATTATAAAAAAAAGTTGCCTAACAGCAATCTTGCTACACTAAGGCACATTATCCAGGTACTCCTTTATTTTCTCTTTAGCACTCTGCATTTTGCTTGTCCTCTTGTTCTGTGATTTTTCCCCTTATTCTGCAAAATTTTAACCTTTGTCAGCATCACTAATTCCTATTCTGTCTTAACCATGTTATTCTCATTTATTTATACCTTGTTTTTAAACTCCATTTTTATTATATCCCACTCACTAGCTATAAGTTCTGAAGATATTTCTATTTTCCCTAATGATTCTCAAATAATTTCAACTACTTATTAAATTCCTATCTTTTTAAAAAGTAGGTGGGGAAAGCAGCAGTGTCTTATTTTTACCTCATTACCCTGCATTTTAATCTTGTTATTGGTGCATGATCTGAAACAGTTATTGCATGTGTCAACGCTTTCAATTAAATGCAAATGTTCCTATGAAATATAATTTCACATCTAGTCTAGCCCAGTTATTGCTCAGTGGGGAATAAGTAAATTCTGTCAGAGTTCCTAATACTGAATTCACATCATCCAGACCAAATATTTTCATAAATTTATTCAGAAAACTATCCTGTTTTGTTATATTTTCCCTTACAGATCCCCCTGATGCATCCTCATAATTGCAAATCAAGTTCCAATCCTCACCTATAAGTAATATTCCCTGCTGAAAGTTTATTATTTTTCCCAAAATGTTCTTGAGTTCCATAAAAGCAGTTTTTGGTGGAATGTAAATACATGCAAAAGTAATCTTCCTCCCTGGCCAATAGCTCCTTACTGCCACAAATCTACAGCATTAGTGTGTTTTTCCCTCTTCTCTCACTACTGGAGCCCCTCAAGCAATTAGTATAATTGCTGCTCTTTTCCTTTGTCCCTGATATTCTGCCAAATATCCATCCTGAAATAATTTGTCAAATTCACGTGCTCATTTCTTTACAAATGTGTCCCATGCAGCTTCACTATTTGCATTCCACATTTCTTAATATAATTCAATACTCTTCCCTTTTTGCCTGTAGTTGTAAGATCATTTACATTCCAAGACTATATGGATAGCATAGCCATTGTGGTAGTTCTTGTTCCATCTGTTATACTTGACAGTTTTTTGAGACTGTATTTCCAGTTTTTGTTACATGTACACACTAATGTATGACAGTCTGATCTTTTAAACAGTTGTTTAATGTGTCCATTTGAACCTATTCCATGTTTTTCTAGGCTTTTTGTTTTAATGAAAACCCTCAAACAAAAAGCTAAATGAATTTTCAAAACATCCCCATCCCATATTAACTTATAACAAGCACACAAAGCTATGTTCAACTTCAAAAAACGAAGTCTAACCCTTCAGTTAGGAACACTTTTCCAAAATCAAAAGCTGTATCGACAGGCATTACCTAACCTAAAATTAAAGTTACCCATGCAAAAGCATATGCTGCAGCCTGTGTTCCCAATTACACTGATTGCTATAAGTTTTCATCTCCATTCTGCTTGCTGGCACACTTTTTGTTGGATCAACTGTATTTCCTGTTTAGCCTTTTCTGCATCAAAAAATGTCTTTGATCCTCCAGGAAAAAGTATTCAGATAGCTGGATACAGCAGCTTGAATCTCTCACCTAACTCTCGACATTCCATGATTGCTGTGATAAATTTGCTTGTCTCTCCTGCCTGGTGTATAGTGAATAATCATTTTCTCCAAAGACACTGCTGTATCTTATTTTTTAATACTTTGCCCTTCTGCCCTAGTTTTGTCAGGATAAACTCTCTCTTCTGGTATGATTGTATCTTTCCTGCGTAGGTCTTGCCTACTTTTCTTATGGCCAGGTTTTGAGCATACACTCTATGTACCCTTTCGATTAACAAATCCTGCTGTGGAACACCAGTCCAGTCCCTTATTTGTGCTTTCATAAAATTAATACAGTCTGTTCCTTTCAGTTTATCTGATACAGTGGAAAATCTCAGGTTTTCTTTGCATGGTCTTCTACTCTATTTTTTGAAACTGCTCTTCTTGAGAAGCCTCATATTCAGCCAGCCTTTTCTTTGTTTCAACTTGTGATTCTGATTCATCTAAACAGCTAGTTAAAGCTTATTCTGTTTTTTCCAGCCTTTTGTTTTTTAAGTTGATCTATTCCATCAGTGTTTCAATTATTTTAATCACCTCTGAGTGCATCTGATTTATTTTTTTCCTGGAAGTTACTGGAAGCCACCTCCTGAACCATAGCTTTGAAGCTTGAACTGCTTTTTGCTGAACAGTTGCAGAGACCTTCCCAGACAATGTTTTCTCTTAACCTTTTCTGGCTGATTTTATTTCAGGCTTTCCATAACTATTCTTTGATGGCATCCAAGCAGTGTACTTACTAGCCTGTAACTAAATTTTACCCAAAACAATTTTATTGGCACTTTTCTTTCTCAGTTTTAGTTATTGTTTTCATACCGAGAGAGCTGATATCAAGCTGTTGATAAGTCTGCAGCCATCTGGGAAGTCCATGCTTTATTTTTGTTAATCAGATTGCTGTCCAGGACTGTACAGTTGTATGGACACATATTGGTTGTGTAGCCATTTGACTGTAACATCTCCCCAGAATAGTTTTGGTCCAGTGAAGAAAGTGACATTTTCCCCCTTCTCAGGTATGTAGTTTTTACTGCATTAATGGTAATATAGGAGCTCTTTTTGATGTCAGTTTTTATAAGTGTTCAAGTTCTTTGGTACATTACCACTGAATCTAACCCCTTTTTCCTAGTCAGCAAAAGTGCTTATTTCTTGGTAATAGCAATGAAAAACTACAACTAATACTTAGAAGAATTTAGCCCCCTTTTAAGAAATGTGTTAATATTCTGTCAATTTATGATAAATAATCATAATGAAAATACTTAGGTTTTGACCTACGCTGGGGCAATGTATTGGTAAATATAATTCTGGCATTCTGAAGGTATAACTTCATGCTGTTAGAATGTGCTTGTGTGTATGTGTAAACATTGATGCTTAATAGTTTTGTAAGGTTTGTTTTATATAGTTAGTAGTGTTTTATCTATTTCTTTTCTCTCTCTAAATACTTTCTTTTTCCTCTCCGTTAAATTAAACATTTATATTTAGAAAATGTGAGTATAAGATTTTTGCTTAACCTATTACAATTTTTCTTAATGTTGTACTGTATTGTACTACATAACCTTACGTTTTCTAGTCCTTCTGTGGAATATGTTTTTTATGATATCAGGAAAGCAGCTAAATAATAGTTAGTAGCCGTAAGTGGATCAGATTTGATAATAAAAAATGATGCCACTTCATATTGTCTATTTCAAGAAGTAAGGATTGACCATCCTTCAAAGAAAAACAGGTATGCTTTAAATTTCTTATATAATCATTAAGTGATAATAAAGGAGTGGGTCATCTAAGGTGCTGAGGAAGTAATGTGGGCCCTGATAAACACCACATTTTGCTGACTGCCATAATGTGAGGAATAGAATTGTTTGCTGCTGTTGAGGTTATTGCTTGAGGGTGATTAGGGTTGGATTTTAGAAGGAAATCAAAGTAGTTTTTGAGTGATCCCTGCCAGTACAGGTTTAAATCATCCATAAATATAAGGTTGTTTTTAGCATAGTACCCATAATACCAAGAGAGACTTTGTCGGGAGGATGAAAATGGTGCAGGAGTATAACCTACCTAAAAAAATTGACATGGATACTCAGAAATAATTGGAACACTAGTCAAGTGATAGCATGCCCGTGCAGTGTTGTGCCTTTTTGACAGCTTAGGAGCTAAATTTTGTTTGTTTATGACTAATTATGGTGTGCCTCCCCCCACTATGTTTCCTGGTCTGTTACCTTTAAATACCAGGTATTTTTTATTATATGTAGATGGGAAGTCAAGACTTATTTTGTAAAATGTATTTATAAATGCATTACATTTTTAAACATAATAGCAGTCGTGAGCATACACATTTTTAAAGCTGTACATTTGCCACAGCCAAAAAATAACCTTATAAAATAAGACAAATCCCTCTAGCTGTAAATCATGTAGCATGCAGCATTTTATAGGAATCATGACAAGTCAGTATGTTCACAAGGAACAATTAGGTACTCATAGAGAATCATATTTAGTAAGTGAAAGTCATAAATAACACGAGTTGCCTCTTTGAAATAACAGTTTCAAACTTTATAATTTTTTAAATGTGTCCACTATCCTATAAGCAGTAAGTATTTTGGTATCATAATAGGTTTCCTGTGGAGAACTGTTGAGTTTTAATACAGAACATATACACATCCCAATCAGGGACACCTGCAGGAAATATCTACGTTTCAGGGCAGGACTTATGCATTATCAGTTCTCTGCACATCCCTTTGACTTATCCACTGCTCCCAGACTTTTCACAAAATGCCTGGCTCCAGCCATTGCCTACTGCAGACAGAGAAATATTCAAATTTACCCCTACTTGGACAATTGCCTGATTCAGGCAGCCAGTCAGGAAAAGCTGTTGCAGCACCTGACATTTGTAAGGGACCTTCTAACCTCCCTAGGGTACACTATCTATGAAAAGAAATCCAAACTAGTCCCCAGTCAAAAATTGTATTACTGGGAGCAAGCTTGGACACAGCATCCCAGATGGCATTCCTTACTCTAGGAAAACAAACCTGGCAGGCTACTTCTCTTAAATGGCCACCAGAACCCAGTTATCCGCAAGGAAAATCCTGCAAGCTCTAGGGTTCATGGCCTCCTGCATTCTACTAATTCCATATGTCAGACTGCATATGAGGAAACTTTAATGGTACTTAAAAAGTTTTTGGTGCCAACATTCTCAGGACCTGGAAATTGTCATACCTATGATACCTTGTCTAAGGAAAGAGCTCCTTTAGTGGGCAGCAGCATGGAACCACAACAAGGGGCTTCCCTTTGCACAAACCCATGCCCCCCAGACCCTAACCACAGATGCATCAGACTATGCCTGGGGTGCACATCTAGATGGCAGGTGCATTCAGGGCCACTGGAGCCCAAATCAAATTCATCTACACATCAACCAAAAGGAGATGCTACCTGTTCAGCACACTCTGACAGCTTTCAGATCCCTACTCTCTCCAGGCCCCCTACAAATCAAAGCAGACAACACCACAGTGATGTGGTACATCAACAATCAGGGGGGAGCCCACTCTTACCCACTCTGCAGGCTAGCCATAACCCTCTGGAACACGGCCTCAGCCATGTATATTCACCTGCAAGTTCAATTCCTGCCAGGCAAACAAAACTCTCTGGCAGTCAACTTAAGCAGAAATCTCCTAGACCCACACAAATGGCAATTAAACCACGACACTTTCAGCCTTGTGACCCAGGAATGGGGTACCCCGAAGTTGGACTTATTGCCTCCCCCTACAACCACCAGCTCAGCAAATTCTACACCAAGGAACCTCACAGCAAGGCCTGGAAAGTGGATGCCCTATCCTTTCAATGGGCAAACCTCTCAATCTATGCTTTTCCCCCTCTACCTCTTCTTACAAGAGTATTACTCAAGATAAGGGAGGAAAGACCAAGGGAAATCCTGATTGCCCCAGACTGGCCATGCCAGCACTGGTACCCACTACTGCGCAGTCTGTCACCGTTGCCTCTATGGCACCCTCCCCCAGATCCCAACTCTCCTGACTCAGCAGGAGGGACAGTTCTTGCATCCGCAATTGCAGACCCTGAACCTTGCAGCCTGGCTTATTCCTTGACTTCTCCTCCAGTGGCCAGACGTGAAGCCAGACGACCCAGTACTAGAAAATCCTATGCTGACAAGTGGAAAAGGTATTGTTCCTGAAGCCAGACTAAAGAATGGAACCAGCACAGCCCTCCTTACCTCTCATCCTGGATTACCTAGCAGACCTACTCCACAGGGGCCTATCCTTCTCTTCCATTAAGATCCATGCCTCTGCCATCTCTGCTCATTACAGCACTGAGACACATTTCTTCTCATACCCTCTCATCAAGCAGTTCCTGAGAGGGGCTAACAACTTAAGGCCACCAAGAAGAGCTTAAAGTTCTTCTCTTGGAAAACAGCCTTCCTTCTGGCCATCACTTCAGCCAGAAGAGTGTCGGAGCTACAAGCACTTATGGCTGTGGAACCCTTCATTATTTTGCATGCTGACAGAGTCTCCCCTCAGGACTAACCCAACTTTCATGCCTAAAGTGGTGTCCAGTGTGGCTCTCAACAAATCTATCCATTTGCCCACCTTTTTCCCTAATCCTCAAAATAAGGGGGAAAGGATCCTGCACTCTTTAGATGTGCACAGACAGCTCAGACTCTACCTTGATAGGACTAAGCCCTTTAGGAAATCTGACCAGTTACTAGTCAGCTTTGCACCAGGGGCAGAGGACAAGGCCATATCAAAGCAAACCATCTCCAAATGGATAGCACAATGTATCCATTTCTGTTACAAACACCATGGGAAACCACCGCTTCAGGGGGTCAGAACACATTCCACTAGCACAACCTCAACCTCTACAGCCTTTTTCAGAGGAGTCCCTACCATAGACATTCTGGAAGCTGCAACTTGAGTTCTGTTCATACCTTCCCCAAGCATTACCACCTGCCTATCTTTTCTAAATCCAGGCAGGCTTTGTAACCACAGTCCTGCAGGGCATACTAGCCAGCTCCAACTCTTCTTGACTGCCTCCACCCATTCTTCAGCTTTAGGAGTCAACCCAAATGTGATGACTGCAACAGTGAAACACGAAGAACATAGTACAGTTGTGTGTACACTTACTATAAATGTAGATGTTCGATCGATCAAGATGGCGGACAAGGGGGGAGCGGTAGTTGTTCTTAGTACTACGTGGTATAATAACAAACTGAAGAGCATGTTGACAACAGACAGAGCTTATGAAGAAATCAATCCCCTAATGGTTAGAATGATTATAGATAGAGTACATCAACGGTTACATTCCTTGTTGGATGAAATGAAGATAACAAAGGAAACATTTGAGTTCCTGTGGATAGATAAGCCAGTTACCCCAGTGTTTAAAGCACTGCCAAAAATACATAAATCATTAATTGACCCACCCCTAAGACCCATAGTTTCGGGCAGGTGTTGGGTCACCGAGAACATTTCAATCTGGCTACAGGCTACACTTAAACCATACATGGATAAGATCAAAAACATTGTAGTTGATGCAGGACACTTTCTAGGACTTCTAGCAGATATAGTAAAACTGGATGATGGGAAAGATCTGTTAATGGCGACTTTAGATGTGAATAGTCTGTTCACAGTCATAGAACATAATTATGGTGTAACAGCTGTTGGTGAATTAATTAAAAGTCTGGGGGCCACAGATCACATGACACAGTTGGTGGAAGATATGCTGTGTTTAGTCTTGGAAAACAATGTTTTTATAGGAGGAGGATCTTTGTATAGGCAGGCACGGGGGGTAGCCATGGGTACCCCCTGTGCTGATACCTATGCAAATCTTGTATTATCTAAGTGGGAGTCCAGGGAGATCTTGAACAACAACAGATGGAGTGATTATATCTCAATGTATGTTAGCTTTGTAGATGATATTTTTATTTTGTGGAATGGAGACAATGTTTCTTTTGATAATTTTCTAACTTATATTCATTCTACAACCACTTTTCTGAAATTCAGTGCCAAAACTTCTTTCACAAGGATAGAATTTTTAGACGTATATGTGGAACAAGTAGAGAACGGTTTTACCTCTAGTTTATATAAAAAAGATTGTTGGCAGAATACATTATTATCGTTTGATAGTATGCATCCACGATATGTTTTTTCAAACATCATTAAAGGTCAGGTGAGCAGAGTTTCTAGAATATGCTCTTTGGACAGACAATTTAATGAGGAATTGCATAAACTTGACCAATGTTTTAAAGAAAGAGGATATGGAAAATGTCTGGTCAACAAAGTTATAGAAAACAACAGAGGGCATAGGAAAACTAGGTATAAACCATGGATGAGCAACACACATAGAAAGGAATCTAATTCCAGTAATGAAAATAGATATATGGAAGGGAGACCTAAGTTGCTATTTACATATGGCAGTAATATGAATGATATATGTAAGATAGTGCAGAGTAATTGGAATATATTGACGAGTGATATGGGTCTTAAAAATGTTGTAGGAGAGCATCCCATGTTTAGATACAGAAGGAATAAGAACCTGAAAGATCTACTCTGTAAGGAAATACAGCACAATAATGAGTGTATGTTTACCATGAGTACAGGTACTCATGCTTGTGGTAGGTGCAAGGCTTGTGCACATATCAACACTCAGACAGTGTTTAGGCACCCCATCACACACACATTGTTTCATTTACAAGGCAGGGCCACATGCAGAACACAAAGTCTGGTTTACTTAGCGGAATGTGAATGCTGTCCATGTTTTTATGTTGGCATGACCAACAACATGTTTAAGGTGAGGATTTTGCAGCACTTGGGTAATATCAGAAATTGTGATCTGAGTAATGCCTTATATAGACATATTAGTGTAAATCCCACACATACTTTCAAATTCAGGTGCATTGTAAACATTAAACTTAACAGTGGGGGGGGGGGTGATGTTAAACACCAAACAGCCCTAGCAGAATCCAGATGGATAGTGGAATTCATGGCACATAGGTATCCGGGTCTTAATGATGTTTTACCTATCAAACCCACCTTACAGAATAGGCGGGTTTTTCTTTGAATGTGATTGGTTAAATGCATTTTAAATATGGTGTTGTTCTGTAATTTTATGTATTGTCTGAGGAAGGGTTTATCCCGAAAGCACTAACCTTGTTTTGCATCATTAAATTCTGAAGTGATTTTACTCCAGCAGTGTCCTGATACTTTCCTTTGGATTTAATAATTACTTTGAGTATATCAGGACTTTAGCACAGCATACTTATTCTTTCACTATTGGACTTATTTGTTCGTACGCTATGCATGCTGTGAGTACTGAAAGTGGAAATATTAGTAATGATTCTCTTTCCTTCACCATGCCTCCTGGAGAAATGGTTTATGGTAGCAGCAACAGGTCGCCGACTCTACAAGGGAATCCGCTCCTGAACTTGGGCTTTTTGGTCCAGAAGGAAGGACAACAAGGTAGAACTACCCCAGTTGCTGTAGACAGAGCGTATGAAGATCTGCTGTGTGATTTGACATTTAAAGCCGGTAAGATGCAGCACCTGCAATGGCAGGCTATTCACCTTGAGGCTTGTCTGGAGTACGGTATCGTACCCAGAGGTATGAGGATTTTGTGTATGCCAGCTCAGGGTGATCGCTACCCTGAGCTGTTAACTAAATGGCAAACACTCAACATCAATACCAGTTTTGAGTACATGCGGCTACTTATCGAGTTCTTTGCACCGGAATTAGAGATTCTGAAGAAAGATGTAGCCTCTTTATATAATAAACTTACAACAGACTTTAATGAGGTTAAGTGCAAAGAGAGAATAATTGCTTTAAAAGAAACTTTAGCCAAAGAAGCTGACAAGCTTCGTGAAACCAAGTTGAATAAAATAAGAAGGGATCATGAAGATTTTGTAAATGGGAACATTTTTGTCTGGCCGAGATATAAGGAAACAACAGCGGAGTTCGGTAAACGTAACTACAGGAAATCCGTAACACGCATGATTGATGAGCGAGAGCGAGACAAACTAGTGGGTATATCTAATGGGCCACAACCAGATACAGGAGACTCTTCTTTCCCTTTATCGACAACGGCTGTTTGCTCATCTTTGCTCATGAAATCTACACAGTATGAGAATAAGGAACTGATTACTAGTGGCAATGCGGCAGGAGTAGATAAGGGTGATATATCTACATACAATGAAGTGGACATGTCATGTCTCAGTGGGGAGCATTCTGCTTCTTTGAACACAGAAGCAGTTGGATCAATAGGAGCTGAAACATCTCGTTTGTCGACTGAAACCTTTGACGCTGTTGAAGGATGCCCTAACAGGTCTGGAGCACGTCCGAAGATAGGCCAAGGCACCATGCATTTTTTGGAGAAACTCCCAGCCCCAGTGAAGAAAAAAGGGGCATGGAAGAGGTCCTCCAGCGAGGACAGAATCGTGGACAAGAGGAGGAGGACATTTCAATGACTGACCATACACATTTTGGTATTGTATATAATTTATCAAGCTATATGCTTAATGTTGAAGAATTGAATGTTCTCAACAAAGGTTTTACTTTTGTACCCAGCAGGACATGTGTGTATAGTGATGTAATTATTGATTTGATGTTGTTCTGCAAGAATACAATGTTGAAGCTGATGTTTGATAACACAGAAGTTAATAGTCTTCAACTAAAGAAACCAAGTAGTTTTGTACCCAGTTTTACGCCAGCTTTAAATTTTGTTTATGAATGGGTGTGAGAGGGACTTAATTAAATATTTTAATGATGGGAATTTTAGTACCTATTATAACTTGACTTTAGCACAAAAGCATGCATTACAAGGTTTAATAGATAATAAAGAAATCACGATCAAGATGGCGGACAAGGGGGGAGCGGTAGTTGTTCTTAGTACTAGGTGGTATAATAACAAACTGAAGAGCATGTTGACAACAGACAGAGCTTATGAAGAAATCAATCCCCTAATGGTTAGAATGATTATAGATAGAGTACATCAACGGTTACATTCCTTGTTGGATGAAATGAAGATAACAAAGGAAACATTTGAGTTCCTGTGGATAGATAAGCCAGTTACCCCAGTGTTTAAAGCACTGCCAAAAATACATAAATCATTAATTGACCCACCCCTAAGACCCATAGTTTCGGGCAGGTGTTGGGTCACCGAGAACATTTCAATCTGGCTACAGGCTACACTTAAACCATACATGGATAAGATCAAAAACATTGTAGTTGATACAGGACACTTTCTAGGACTTCTAGCAGATATAGTAAAACCGGATGATGGGAAAGATCTGTTAATGGTGACTTTAGATGTGAATAGTCTGTTCACAGTCATAGAACATAATTATGGTGTAACAGCTGTTGGTGAATTAATTAAAAGTCTGGGGGCCACAGATCACATGAGACAGTTGGTGGAAGATATGCTGTGTTTAGTCTTGGAAAACAATGTTTTTATAGGAGGAGGATCTTTGTATAGGCAGGCACGGGGGGTAGCCATGGGTACCCCCTGTGCTAATACCTATGGAAATCTTGTATTATCTAAGTGGGAGTCCAGGGAGATCTTGAACAACAACAGATGGAGTGATTATATCTCAATGTATGTTAGATTTGTAGATGATATTTTTGTTTTGTGGAATGGAGACAATGTTTCTTTTGATAATTTTCTAACTTATATTCATTCTACAACCACTTTTCTGAAATTCAGTGCCAAAACTTCTTTCACAAGGATAGAATTTTTAGATGTATATGTGGAACAAGTAGAGAACGGTTTTACCTCTAGTTTATATAAAAAAGATTGTTGGCAGAATACATTATTATCGTTTGATAGTATGCATCCACGATATGTTTTTTCAAACATCATTAAAGGTCAGGTGAGCATAGTTTCTAGAATATGCTCTTTGGACACAATTTAATGAGGAATTGCATAAACTTGACCAATGTTTTAAAGAAAGAGGATATGGAAAATGTCTGGTCAAAAAAGTTATAGAAAACCACAGAGGGCATAGGAAAACTAGGTATAAACCATGGATGAGCAACACACATAGAAAGGAATCTAATTCCAGTAATGAAAATAGATATATGGAAGGGAGACCTAAGTTGCTATTTACATGTGGCAGTAATATGAATGATATATGTAAGATAGTGCAGAGTAATTGGAATATATTGACGAGTGATATGGGTCTTAAAAATGTTGTAGGAGAGCATCCCATGTTTAGATACAGAAGGAATAAGAACCTGAAAGATCTACTCTGTAAGGAAATACAGCACAATAATGAGTGTATGTTTACCATGAGTACAGGTACTCATGCTTGTGGTAGGTGCAAGGCTTGTGCACATATCAACACTCAGACAGAGTTTAGGCACCCCATCACACACAAATTGTTTCATTTACGAGGCAGGGCCACATGCAGAACACAAAATCTGGTTTACTTAGCGGAATGTGAATGCTGTCCATGTTTTTATGTTGGCATGACCAACAACATGTTTAAGGTGAGGATTTTGCAGCACTTGGGTAATATCAGAAATTGTGATCTGAGTAATGCCTTATGTAGACATATTAGTGTAAATCCCACACATACTTTCAAATTCAGGTGCATTGTAAACATTAAACTTAACAGTAGGGGGGGTGATGTTAAACACCAAACAGCCCTAGCAGAATCCAGATGGATAGTGGAATTCATGGCACATAGGTATCCGGGTCTTAATGATGTTTTACCTATCAAACCCACCTTACAGAATAGGCGGGTTTTTCTTTGAATGTGATTGGTTAAATGTATTTTAAATATGGTGGTGGTGTTCTGTAATTTTATGTATTGTCTGAGGAAGGGTTTATCCCGAAAGCGCTAACCTTGTTTTGCATCATTAAATTCTGAAGTGATTTTACTCCAGCAGTGTCCTGATACTTTCCTTTGGATTTAATAATTACTTTGAGTATATCAGGACTTTAGCACAGCATACTTATTCTTTCACTACTGGTTTCCTCTCTCCTTCTCTTCCTCACTCATTACAGGGCTGTTTACTTTTACTTTTTATTGGTGGTGTTTTTCCACCATAATGTGGCTCCCTATTTGGGGGTTCCTGACATTTGTGGCAAGAAAAACTGATGTAATGGTGTTGGCTGCCTGTTTTATACCACTGATGACCTGATGTCAGTCCTGAAGCAACAGCAACCGACGCAGAAATACTAAGCCTATGTTATTCTGGCCAACTGAGGGCTACCCCTGGCAGTATAATCCAAGTGTGATGACTGCAACAGTGAATACACTCGAACATCTACATTTATGGTAAGTGTACACAACTGTGCTTTTCTTTTTCGTTATCATGCAGTTGTGTTCTTTTAGGTCTTAAATCCTTCTCCTGGGTAGGAAGAGAGAGTTTATTTTATTGTTATTTCAGAGTCCAATTTGCAGACTTGATCAGAGCATCCCCCAGTACAACTAATAACTTTTGTGAATGAATACTTTTTTTTAATAGTCATAAAGAAGGCAATAAATACAATGTTCAACACATTGCTTCCTATTAAAGGTGACCAAGTGCTGCTTAGATTTGTAGGTCTTGGAAAGAGAGAAGCTGCATTTACCTCATTTATAACAGAACTGATTCCAGTATGCCCTGCTTGTTAGTGGCCATCTTGAACAATTATGCAAAACTCATATTTTAATCTAAACTCAGTAGTAGAAATAGTGTGTGGCTGTTACATTATATGGGCATCTAATAGGTTTTGTGTTAAGACTATTTATTTTCGTTACTGCCATGTGTAGACATTTAAAAGTAGACCTTTGTTGTTGGACTTATGAGTGGAAGAAGGTTGCTATTCTGAAAATCAAGACTACCTTTACTTCATTTTATTTCTGCACTATACCAAAGGCATGCAGTAGGTAGAATAGGTTGCAGTGCTAAAAGGAGATCTGACTACCTGAAGTCTTCACCAAAGGAGCAGCCTGTGATACTGTTCAAGTGTTAAAGAGTTCATTAATCTGTGGAATGTCTAGCCCCTTAATTAACAGATGACATTAGCTAGACCTTTCTGGGAATGAAAGATGGATCTCTAATGACACCCAGTGGTAGGTCACTCAGCTGCACAACTCTAGAAAAAAAGAGACATTGCGAGAGATCTTCATTTAAATAACTTACAAGGATAGAACAGTGGCGGCTGGTGACTTCAAATCAAAGGGGGGCTGCAGGAGCCAGCTGAATGGGTGGGGTCAAGGGGAAGGGGTGTGGCCAACCAGCAAGGGGAGGAGCTATGCTCAAAACCACAAAAACTAACTTTAATTAAATACACTCCCCTGGGTGGCATGGCAAACCATCATCATGAGAGTCCAATCAAGACAAAAATAAGTGTAGAAGAATAAAAATATTCCAATGCATTGGCTGCATGACAGCTTACTTAATATCTAGATGGAAACAAAAGGTTGTGAGGCATGAAAAAATAAATTACTTTTTAAATACATTACTGGAATGCCAGTCAAAATCAAGTACAAGCAAAACCAGAAGCACTCAACTCAAACCACTTCTCCTTGCACTGCAGTTCTAATTATAATTTATATTCAGCTTTATTAAAGTGCCAAGTAACATGCTGAAAGTAGAAATCTCTGTGATGCCCCCACTTGTAAAAATGTTTCTTATCCAAAAAAGACCTGCTGCCTGACAACTATCTACTTGTGTCATGGGGAAAACATGTAAGTAAAAAATGAAAAGCAAACAAGAAACAAGCTCAAGATACATTGCTTAAAGGATTACTGTACCGGTTATGGACCACACATGATTGGCATTCTGTTTAGTTTACGGGTAAAGTCTGCAGAGATGACTGGAAGTCTCCAACAAGTGTAATGAGTTTTTTTAAATAATGGAATCCTGTCCTTTAATACCCAAGGCTTATACATTATCTAGTCAAGTATTCTCTGCATGGCAACAACAGAAAGGCTTTCAATGTTGGCAAATCTTTAACAGTATGCTTATTAAAGCTTACTTGCATCTTATGATCTCAGACAAGCTTTCATTATGGTCATTAAAGCATTGCTACTTAAACACAGAGCAACAGGCACTTTGAGTAATAAGCATAAATCAACAGTACAAAAATATGACAGAAACCAGACCTTTCTGCAAAATCAAGGCCAGATGAAAAGCCACTGTAGTACTTGTGTCTACCTTGGATGGGGGGGGCACTGCACATTTACACTGCATAACTACTCCTTGCCTTGCTTGGACACATCCAGAGTCAGTACATGGTGGAGTGGGGTGCAACAAGTATGTCACAATTTGAAATGTCTCTGGCTGACTGTGATGGCCCTGACACATGTGTCATACCTCTCAAACTCAGAGCAAGAAATCTGGACAAAGCCATACATAGAAGTGGGACAAATGCCCACAAATAAGGACAATTTTTAAATATTGCTCTAATAAACTTAGAAAGATAATAGAATAGGTCTTGCATTATTATGACTTTTCTGAAGGGTATAAAATCTAAAACTCAAATGTCTGCCATTATTTTCTAACTTCCGTCTTTAGTGATTTGTCACTAATTTGCCAAAAAACACAATTTTATGAAAAATAGACCAAATGTGATGCAAAAATATAAAATAGCCACACAATACAGCTGGGAACCTGTCAAAGAAGGGACACTTTTTAATATTAGTACTGCTAACTTGAGCAGCTGACAAAATAAAAGAATCTACATGCATTTCAAGTAATCTATAACTTTGATTATTACAGTTATTTCTTAATTGTAAACCCTCCATGTTTTCTTCCAAAATTGCTATTTTGCGGAGGGATTATTAGGGGGAAGAGCAACATTTTAAGCCAAAATCGGAGACAGTTGAGAGGTTGGCTATGCCTAATTCTATAAAGCAATTTATTTGCATGTACCTCTCAACCTGTTAATGCAGTAAATTTGAACAAGGCCAAATATACTGGGGGAACATATAAACAGTACTAAAAATTGCTCTTGTATAAATTGAGACAGTTGATAGAATAACAGTTCTTACTTTAGCATGCATTTTTCTGAAGGTTATGAAGTCTGAAACTCAATGTATCATTATTTAGTGACTTAATTTCTAAATGATTTGCCAGAAAACTACAAATTTTATGAAGAACAAACCAAAAATAAGAAGCAAAAATCTATTAATTCTTTGAAAATCTGGACAGTTCGGAGGTATAGTTCAACTGGGCCTGTCTGAGTTTGCTGCCCTTCCCCCCTGACAAAATCACGGTTGAAGAGCCTCTGCAGCCATTCCTCTGAACCATTACTTGGCTATTTCACTCCATTTACCATAAACACTAATGTGCATACTGCTTTACTTGTATGATGAGTTGGACTTCATTTGAAAGTTTTATTTTGTATTTTACAGCACAAACACTAAGTCATCTACTAAACAAAGCAATGCAGTCTCACAATGAAAACTTAGCATTAAAACTTCTCTGCTCTTGAAACTCACATTCATTGAAACAGCATTGAAACCCACATTCAAAGAAAATACATTTTGCCAGTGGCAGATAGATTAATTTTGGACTGTTTTCAAATCATAGGCCCCTTGCATATGAAACATACATGTGCTCTTTGATGCACCTTCCTCATTGTACTAAATTATATTCCTTGTACAATATATTACAGTTGTTAGAGGGCGTTTTAAATTTGTTTTGAACATTTTTCCAGTAAACAATGAAACAAAATGCATGCACCCATAATGACAAAACTGCCCAGTTCAGAACATTTATCATAAGTCTACTCATACTTCCGCAGTCCACCATTATCAGTAAATATGCACAAATCTGCAGTTCACCATTATCAGTAAATATGCACAATTCTACAGTCCATTATCAGTAAATATGCACAATTCTACAGTCCATTATCAGTAAATATATCTCTGAAGAAGTAAAAGTCATCTAAATAATTCCACATTAAAGAAATCTGTAACTAATGAAGAGGTTGCTGCTAGCAAACACCTTTATATTTCATGGTTTCATCGAAAAATAAAGTGCCTGTTGCCCCTCAGGAATAAATTGCCTATATTACATTAAAAAAATGATAAGCTAGTAATATTGCAAGAGGAAATGGATGGCAAACTGATAACTAACTCATAGTTAGTATCTTCACCAAGGAGAACATTCTCAGTACAGCAGCATCCACCCCTTGTGGGAGTAGAACCCACAGCCTTCTGCATCAAAGACAAGTACACATCTTGTTGTGCTATTAAGGCAAACCAGCTTCACTTAAGAAGCACTAAACTTCTGTTCGCCTGCAGCTCTCAGCTCCTTGTAAAATCTACTCAATACTCAACTTTGCAGCACAGGAAAACTGGAAAAAGCCAAAATGTATTGGGGGGGGGGTCAAAAGTCCAAAAACCAGGGACACAAACATTGCTTGTATAATCTTGGAAAGTTGCTAGAACCATACATTTTACTGCCAAGCTCCCTGTGCAAAACAGAGCAACATACCACTACGCCAAATCAGCTGCTTTGTAAAAGAGGAAGACTGAAACTTAAATGGCTATCATTTAGTGAATTCAGTTCTCACCATAGCTGTCAACCTCTTAGTACAAAACACCTGGACAAACCCAGTAATGAGGGAATACAGCCCTCAAACATTCAGTGAATTCAGTTCTTGCCATAGCTGTCAACCTTAGCACAAAAGACCTGGACGAAGCCAATAATGAGGGAATGCAGTCCCAAAAATAGGGACAAATTTCAAATATTCATCTTATAAACTTAGAAAATTGCTAGAATAAAAGGTTGTGTTACTATGTATTTTCTGAAGAACATGAAGTCTGAAATTCAAATGCCTGTCAATTTTACTGCTGACAGAATAAAAACAATTTTCAGCAGAGACCCAGGGAGAAATACTGCAGACACGTCTTTGTAAAATGACAGGGCACCAGAGCAAATCCACACAAACACAGGGAGGAGATGCAGACTCCACACAGAAGGCACCCCAGCCAAGAATCAAACCAGAAAACCTATATCTGTGAGGCAACAATACTACCACTGCACCATCAAATATGCAAAGACTTAAACATTCAGAAACCTGAAGTCTGAAATTCAAATGCCTGTCAATTTTATTTAACATTTGTTAATCAGGACAGTCTGACTTGGAACAAAAAAAAAATTCAGCAGAGGCCCAGGAAGAAATAATGCAGACATGTCTTTGTAACATGGGAGGACACAAAAGCAAACCCACACAAACACAGGGAGAAGATAAAGACCCCACAAAGAAGGCACCCCAGCCAAGAAGCAAACTTGAGAACCTGCAGCTGTGAGGCAACAATGCTACAACTGCCCCATCAAATATCAAGCATTACAACATTTACAAACCACAGATATTATGAGGAACAGATTAGATCAAACATGAGACAAAAATCTGCAGTTTTTTTTTCACAAATGGTGGTGGGTAGGGAATTAAGGTCTTTAAAACCTGCATACAAGGTACAGGATTCAAGCCTGAGGTATTCCCTACCACACACACAAACACCTGTAGTAGCAAACCACAAAAACTAAATATACTGCATTGGGTGCCAAACAGTTGTCATGAGAGTCCAATCAAGACAAAATGAAGTGTAGAAGAATAAAAATATTTCAATGCATTGGCTGCATGACAGCTTAATATCTAGATGGAAACAAAAAAGGTTGTGAGGCATGAAGAAATAAATTACTTTTTTTTAAATACATTAATGGAATGCCAGTCAAAATCAAGTATAAGAAAAACAAGCAGCACTCGACTCAAACCACTTCTTGTACTGCAGTTCTAATTATAATTTATATTCAGAATTATTAAAGTAACATGCTGAAAGTAGAAATCTCTGATGCCCCCACTTGTAAAAATGTTCCTTATCCAAAAAAAGACCTGCTGCCTAACAACTACTTGTTTCATGGGGAAAACATGATCAAAGTAAAAAATGAAAAGCAAACAAGAAATAAGCTCAAGATACATTGCTTAAAAGGATTACTGTACAGGTTATAGACCACACGATTGGCATTCGGTTTATGGTTAAAGCCTGCAGAGATTACTGTAAGTCTCCAAGTGTAATGAGAGACTTAAAATAATGTAATTCTGTCCTTTATTACAAATACTGACATATGCATTTCAATACCCAAGGCTTATACATTATCTGGTTAAGTATTCTCTACATGGCAACAGAAAGGCTTTCAATGTTGGCAATTCTTTAACAGTATGCTTATTAAAGCTTACTTGCATCTTGCAATCTCAGCCAAGCTTACCTGATGGTCATTGAAGTATTGCTACTTAAACACAGAGCAACATGCACTTTGAGTAATAAGCATAAATCAACAGTACAAAAAATATGACAGAAACCAGACCATTCTGCAAAAATCAAGGACAGATGAAAAGCCACTCTAGTACTTGTGTCTACCTTGGATGGGTGGGATTCTCTGCACATTTACACTGCATAACTACTCCTTGCCTTGCTTTGACACATCCAGAGTCACTACATGGGGGAGTGGGGTGTAACAAGTATGTCACAGTTTGAAATGTCTCTGGCTGACTTGTGATGGCCCTGACACATTTGTCATACCTCTCAACCTCAGAGCAAGAAATCTGGACAAAGCCATACAAAGAAATGGGACAAAGGCCCAAAAATAAGGACAATTTTTAAAATATCGCTCTTATAACCTTAGAAAGCTAATAGAGGTCTTGCATTAGTATGAATTTTCTGAATGGTATGAAATCTGAAACTCAAATGTCTGTCATTATTTTCTAACTTCAGTCTTTAATTATTTGTCACTAATTTGCCAAAAAACACAATTTTATGAAAAATGGACCAAAAATGTGATGTAAAAATATAAAATAGCAACACAATACAGCTGGGAACCTGTCAAAGAAGGGACACTTTAATATTAGTACTGCTAACTTGAGCAGTTGACAAAATAAAATAATCTACATGCATTTCTGAAATAAAAGTAATCTGATTATTACAGTTATTTCTTAATTATAAACCCTCCATGTTTTCTTCCAAAATTGCTGTTTTGCAGAGGGATCATTAGGGGAAGAGCAACATTTTGAGTCAAAATCAGGGACAGTTCAGAGGTTTGGCTATGCCTAATTCTATAAAGCAATTTATTTGCATGTACCTCTCAACCTGTTAATGCAATAAATCTGGACAAGGCCAGATATATTGGGGGAACATATAAACAGTACTAAAAATTGCTCTTGTATAAACTGGGACATAAATCTGGACAAGGCCAAATATATTGGGGGGAACATATAAACAGTACTAAAAAATGCTCTTCTATAAACTGGGACAGTTGATAGAACAGGTCTTACTTTAGCATGCATTTTTCTGAAGGTTATGAAGTCTGAAACTAGGTGTGTCATTATTTAGTGACTTAATTCCTAAATGATTTGCCAGAAAACCACAAACTTTTATGAGTAACAAATCAAAAATAAGAAGCAAAACATCTATTCATTCTTTGAAAATCTGGACAGTTGGGAGGTATGGCTCAGCTGGGGCTGTCTAAGTTTGCTGCCCTTCCCCCTCACAAAACACTGGTCGAATGGAGCCTCCCTGCAGCCATTCCAGTGATCCATTAATTTGCTATTTCATTCCATTTACCATAAACACTAATGTGCATACTGATTTACTTCTATGATTATTTGAACTTCATTTGAAAGTTTTATTTTTTGCATTTTACAGCACAAACACTAAGACATAACAAACTTGGCATTAAACCTTCTCTGCCCTTGAAACTCACATTCACTGAAACAACATTAAAATCCACATTCAAAGAAAATACATTTTACTCGTGGCAGATAAAAATTAATTCTGGGCTGTTTTCAAATCATAGGCCCCTTGCATATGAAACATACATGTGCTCTTTGATACACCTTCCTATTGCTTTGAACATTTTTCCAGTAAACAATGAAACAAAACTGTCCAATTCAGAACATTTCCATCATAAAAGTCTACTCAAACTTCTACAGTCCACTATTATCAGTAAATATGCACAATTCTACAGTCCACCATTATCAGTAAATATGCACAATCTCTGAAGTAGTAAAAAAGTCATCTAAATAATTCCACGTTAAATAAATCTGTAATGAAGAGGTTGGTGCTAGCAATCACCTTTACATTTCATGGTTTCATCGAACAATAAAGTGTCTGATGCCCCTGTGGAATAAATTGCCTAAATTACATTAAAAATAAGCTAGTAATATTGCAATAGGAAATGGATGGCAAACTGATAACAGGCTCATAATTAATATCTTAACTTTCAGCATTCACCCCTTATGGGAGTCGAACCAACAACCTTCTGCATCAAAAGCAAGCACGCAGCCTGTTGTGCTATTAGCACTAAACTTCTCTTCCCCTGCAGCTCTCAGCTCCTTGTAAGATCTGCTCAATACTCAACTGCATCTCAACTTCGCAGCACAAGAAGTCTGGAAAAAGCTAAATTTATTGGGGTGGGTCAAAAGGGCAAAAACCAGGGACACATTAAACATTGCTTGTATAATCTTGGAAAGCTGCTAGAATAAAATGCTGTGTTACCACGGTACCACCATACATTTTACTGCCAAAGTCCCTGTGCAAAAAAGAGTCAGAACATACCACTATGCCAAATCACCTGCTTTGTGAAAGAAAAATGCTGTGTTACCATCGTACATTTTACATACAAGGTTCCTGTGCAAAACAGTCAAGAGCAACATACCACTACGCCAAATCAGCTGTTTTGTGAACGAGAGGAAGACTGAAATTTAAATGGCTATCATTTAATTAATTCAGTTCTCACCATAGCTGTCAACCCCTTAGCACAAAATACCTGGACAAACCCAGTAATGAGGGAATACAGCCCTCAAACATATTCAGTGAATTCAGTTCTTGCCTTAGCTGTCAACCTTAGCACAAAAAACCTGGACAAAGCCACTAACAGCAGGGTATTACAGTCCAAAAATAAGGAAAAATTTCAAATAGTCATCTTACAAACATAAAAAATTGCTATAATAAAAGGTTGTGTTACTATATATTTATTGCTAGAATAAAAAGTTGTTTTACTATGTATTTTCTGAAGACTATGAAGTCTGAAATTCAAATGCCTGTCAATTTTACTTCTGATGGAACAAAAACAATTTTCAGCAGAGGCCCAGGGAGAAATACTGTAGACACGTCTTTGTAAAATGGCAGGATACCAGAGCAAATCCACACAAACACAGAGATAAGAAGGAGACTCCACAAAGAAGGCACCACAGCCAAGAATCAAACCACAAATCCTGTAGCTATGAGGCAACAATACTGCCACTGCACCATCAGATATGTAAGAAATTAAACATTCAGAAACCTGAAGTCTGAAATTCAAATGCCTGTCAATTTTATTTAACATTTATTAATCAGGACAGTCTGACTTGGAGCAAAAAAACAATTTTCAGCAGAGGCCCAGGAAGAAATAATGCAGACATGTCTTCGTAACATGGGAGGACACAAAAGCAAACCCACACAAACACAGGGAGAAGATACAGACCCCACAAAGAAGGAACCCCAGCCAAGAATCAAACCTGAGAACCTGCAGCTGTGAGGCAACAATGCTACTACTACACCATCAAATATCAAGCAAACAGACCCCACAAAGAAGGAACCCCCAACACTGCTACTACACCATCAAATATCAAGCAAACGACCAAACAAAGAAGGAACCCCAGCCAAGAGTCAAACCTGAGAACCTGCAGCTGTGAGGCAACAATGCTGCTACTACACCATCAAATATCAAGCATTGGAACATTTACAAACTACAGATATTATGAGGAACAGATCAGATCAAATATGAGGCAAAAATCTGCAATTTTTTTTACAAATGGTGGTGGGTAGGGAACTCAAGTCTTTAACACCTGCATACAGGGTACAGGGTTCAAGCCTGAGGTATTCCCTACCACACCACCATGAGCACCTGGGGCATTTTCACACACATTTACACACACACACACACACACACACACACACACACACACACACACACACACCAGTCCATTCAAATAGGCTTCCCTACCATTCTAAACAGACACACACCAGTCCATTCAAATAGGCTTCCCTACCATTCTAAACACACACACACCAGTCCATTCAAATAGGCTTCCCTACCATTCTAAAAACACACACACCAGTCCATTCAAATAGACTTCCCTACCATTCTAAACACACACACACCAGTCCATTCAAATAGGCTTCCCTACCATTCTAAACACACACACACCAGTCCATTCAAATAGGCATACATTCATTCACACACTTCCCTACCATTCTAAACAATAATTAACACACTTACCTGTCCTTGCTGCCCATTCTCCATAACGTTAATCCAAATGCCCGCGCAATAATCCACAGTCCCGCGAGATTTCCGTGATCCAAACCCTAATCCACAGTCCCGACGCTGACTGCTGCTGTTGCAGTCCGGCCCCGACGCGTTTTCCCAGCGAGTCTGTGCACTTTAAAAGTGCACAGACGTCTCCTATGTTTCCCTACCTGGTCTGCCGGACTGCCTGGAGCATGCGCAGTAGACTCGCAGTAGTCTGGGCTACTGCGCATGCGCGAAGTCCGCAAATTTAAAAAAAAAATTTTTTTTGTTGAGGGGGCTGCAGTCCGATAGCACGGGCCGCCACTGGGGTAGAATATGGTGCTGCAGCTGGACTTTGGTTCCAGATAGTTTCTTTTGTTTCAAATGTGTGCCATTGGGGTTAAATTATTACTTGGGTTGTCGTGTTTAAAAAACTTTTTACCAAAGGAAGGTTCTAACATGAGAGAAGAAGACAACAGTACATTATTTAATTTGTAAAAAAAATCATATGCAGAATTTGTGGTATCAGTTTTTGGTCAGTTTCGCACAGACTTTGTGGGTGAATTAGGGATGATATCCACAAAGCCTGATAACTAATAAAAAAACATAGCTCTCAATCTCTTATCGTAAGAAATCTGGACAAAGCTTGAAATAATGGGGGTACAAAGGTCCAAAAATAGGGATATGTTATAATTTTTTGCTATTATAAACTTATAAAGTTCACAGAGTACTAGGTGTGGCATTAACATGCATTTTCTGAGGGTTATGAAGACAACTTCTAGTGTCTGTCATTAGTTACTGACTTCAGTCCTCAATGATGTGCAAAAACACCACAAATTTTTATGAGGAACAGACTAAAATGTGAAGCAAAAATTTGGACAGCTGAGAGGTATGATAGAAAAAGGTTCACTAAATCCATATTTCTATCTTTGTGTGTTGAAATGCAAACTGACAGCAACCTATAGTGGTTGTCAGTGACCTCATGGATTTTTTTTTTTTTTTGTGTAATGTATTTTTTGGGTCACCAGTATGCATCTGTCGAGGATGGCACATAATATATTCATAGGTATACACCAGGCTAACAACCACCAGGGTCTTTATAAACCTAGCCATGCATTCCAACGCAGTTGTTTCCCCATGTAAGTTAGGTGTCTGTTAGGAGGTGTATGTTAGTTGGAGGTGGCTAAGGGTTGGGGGATATGTTAGATATTATTTTACTTAAAAAAAAAAAAAGTAATCTCCGTGGTATCTCCAAAGTCTTAAAACAACCCACTAAACAAGTATAGTGGGTCCAAAAACAAAACAATGTAAGAAACTTCTCTGTGCGGAAGTTTTTCAGTCCATATATCTCTAGTTAATCACTGTATATTAATCAGATCAGACAATAGTAGTAGAAGTAGCAAACTTAAACTCGTCTTAAGTAAAAAAAAATAAATAAAATAAAATAAAATAATAAAAAATATATAATTGTACAGAATTACTAAGTATTCGAAAGTAATCCAAGCAAGGCAGGCAGTTTGTTTCCAGTCGAAAATCCTTTATTAAGTACACAGACAAGCGATCCAAGTAAAACAAAAATAGAGTACTAGATTCCTCACAAGCTTTCTAAACATATATATATATGGTTCTACCTGACTTCGTCGACAGCTGAGAAGACCCAGAAGATCGAAGCGAAAGAGAGACCGGCGAATCGCGGGTTGCAGAACATCGACAATGCAGAAGACCGCCACGACGGATGACAACGCCAACGCCGAGGATGCGGAAAGGCTGTGTGAGTATCTTGGTAGTAGCCGACGTTAGGGTGCGAGACAGGTAAGCGTGGAGATTGGCGGGCTGTGGGGATAGGATTGGGTTAAGTGATTTAGGGTTAGGGGTGGGTTAAGTGAGTTATTTGGTGTGCTTGTGTTGTGTGTGTGGTTTGTGGAATGGGATGTGTTTTGTTTTGTATGGGGTTTCGTGTTTGTGTTACGCCGGGTTATTTTTGTCGTCGGTTATGTGTGGTTTCGTGTTTATGGACGATGTGGTTGTCGGTGTTGTGTGGTTTCGATTATGTCAGGTAGAACCATATATATATATATATATATATATATATATATATATATATATAGTTTTTTTTTTGGTTTTTTTTTATCAGGCAAGGGAGTGGTTTATTGTGCTGTAAAACAAAGTGTTATTGGCACACATGTTAAATTCACATCCCTTCCCCATTAGTGTGACTTTACTGCCTGCCTCCATCCGTTAGAGACATGGAGACCAGACTAGGAATGAATTTATGATTTCTAGTCCAGTGATCAAGGTTAAGTTTGAATAGGGTCAGGGATGACCTCTGCTTCACATGGATGGGGAGCCTATTCCATAGCATGGAGATCTCTGAGACACATCAGTTGCATCAGCAAGTTCTATATGTGTTGTAGGCAAATTTGAAATTCTTGGATCCAGTGTTACTAGTGTTCTTCATTTTGCAGATATGCAAAAGATCCATCAGGACTGGATCTGAGGATGTCCTGTATGCCAGGCATAGATCGCCTCTCAGTATAGAGACAGGGCCTTATAACAATCTGTGAAAGACAGAGTGTTAATACCCTAGATTCTCCTGGTGAGGAACCTCTCTGGCAGTTCCAGCTGTTGCATGTACCAGGTCAGATACATGCAGAAGAGGGGGCATTGTACTCAATGATGTGTCTGTTAAGGACCAAGTAAAGTGGTATTATAACTTGGACCTGGATGCCATAACCTTACTTATAAGTTGGGCAACATAGATTGACTTTCTTACTGTCTTGGCTGTGTGTTAGTTAAATTCCGGATTACTGTCTACAAATGTTCCCAGAGCCCTAACTACTGTATCAGCTGTTAGGGGTGTTTTATCAGTGGAGAAATTGGCTTGTGTGGATGCTTTCCCAACTTTTGACAGTGAGTGTTAGCGTGGCTTTGGCACCAGTCATTTGTCTGTGTTAGTCCCTCTTGCAGGATGTTAGTGTCAAAGGAGGAATCTATGATAGCTCCCATTTTACAGTCATCTGCGAACTTGGTGAGCCAGAGGCCCTTGACATTAGCTTTGACTTCCAAGAAGTAGATGCCAAACAGAAGCAAGTCCAGCACTTTGTTGGAGGGCTCACCAATCCCGACTTCTTGAGCCCACTCTATAAGCCAGCTGACAATCCAGCAAATTATGTAGGGATTTGTACCTAGTTCGGTGAGCTTGTCAAGAGTACTTGAGTTGGGGTCATATCGAATGCCTTAGCCAGATCAAATTAGATTATATACACAATCTTCCCCTCATCCATTGCCTTGGTGACCCTCTTGAAGAACTCTCCCAGGTAATATAGGCAACACCTTCAATTGACAAAGCCAAACTGGGAAGGGTCCAGTATGTAGGTTGCTAGTATATCATGGGCATTTTTTAGGGACATAATTGGCTAGTCTTATAAAGACATTGGTTGGTCGTTAGCCTAGTATATACCTGTGAACTTAAGAATGTAAGCCTACACTCAGTGGACTCCCAAGATTGAAGCCCGTAAGGCAAGCAAACTGTTTACCTAGGACTGCTGTCATAGGGGATTCAGGTCACTTGTATGTTGTGTTTGTTGTTGCTTTTGGTGTGTGCTTTAGAGATTGCTGAGGATAGGAACTGGCCTTTGTAGGCATAGGAGGTCTTTGAGATTTGAGAAGGTTTCTTTTATGTGCCTCAGCATAAAATTTTCTCTGTGTGTGGTGAGTGGTATGCGTGGAGGATGTAGTGTGTGTTCTTGGCAACCCAGTTTGTAAGCAAGATTTTGCCTCCATGGAAGTCGTATTTGTACATCTCTTGCATACTATGTTCATGTCTTTAAGGATTAAATGTTTGTCTGAAAACATGAGACAATTGCTACATATTCTTAGGATGCCCATATCTACCAATCTGACAACAGAGACATTTGAAAATTGATTATCCATGATGTTCATCGTGCATACAGCTGCAGTAATCACATATGGGTTCTCTGCCGTAAGGCGGGTTCTCGGTCAGCCGAATTCCAAAGTCTTGGTCCGGCGTCGGCTGTTGTTGCCTTCTTCCCTGACATCAGTGCGACAGGGGTATATAAGTAACAGCCGACGCCATGTTCACTAGTCTTTTTTGCCGCGCGGTGCCCGAAGCAGAAGCAGTTCGCAAGTGCCGGTCGGCCAGCTACTGAATTTACGAAAAATTGGAAACCGAAGTCTTCTTTAAAGGTAAGTACCCCGTTGGGGAAACTTTTCTTGCCTCAGACCGATGTCAGACAAAGTTAACAATTGTATTTCTTGTGGGAAGCAAATGCCGCATAAGGATTTCCATTCCCTCTGCATACCTTGTTTAGGCCCAGACCACGACGTCTCTGGCTGTCGCTTTTGCGCTACTTTCAATAAACGCACTATTAAGCGTCGGGCGGAGTTCACCCAACATTATTTTGGTAAAGCCTTTGATTATAAAATGTCGTCGGATACTCCGACTACCGTTTTGTCCAAAAAATGAAAGGACAAGGACCGACACGTGAGGTCCGCGGTCTCCACCGACACCACGCCAAAACCGGCTTGCACGTGGTCCGGTTCTCAGCGAGACGCCTATGCAGTCCCTGACTACCGACGACACTTCATTGGCAGTGTCTTCTGTACCCGAGACCGCTGGTACCTCGGCCCTAACTCAGACTACAACCACCGAAACCACTGTGAGTGTTGAGCCTCCTAATGTGGACAGGTCCACTTCCACCCAGGGTGTATTTAGACCCTCTTCTTCCTTTTCCATTAAGGCCTTCACTAAGTCCAAATCAGCCATGCATCCCAAGAGGCCTGTTGCACAGGGCCCATCCCCAGGCCCCATGCCTAAAAAGCAGATGCTTAAAATGGCTGAGGATTTAATTTCCTATATCAGGGGTTCCCAACCCCCTCCAGACAAGAGACCCAGAGTGGAGGAAGACTCTCCCTCTTCTGAACAGGGGTCCATTTTCGCAGAACATTCTGATGTGGAGGAACACTCATTACTCCCTTATGAAGATTCTGATGCAGAACAGTCCATTCCTTCTGTATCTCCCCCAGAGGATTTTTCTTTTGGGGAAACCTTGCACACCTTGAGGGAGCACTTCCATTGGGAAGGCCAAGACTTTTATGATTCCAAGAAAAGGCTTAGGGAATTTCTTTTGTTACCTCAACACAGACCTCTGGCTATTCCTCCTGTCCTGGACATACTTGATGATGTTTACTCGGATGCTTGTCTCAATCCGGATTCCCTGCCTCCTGCACCAGTCAAACCTGATAGGTATTACCGAGTCCCTAACTCTCACCAATTTCTTTTCAAAAGCCATAATGCTGACCCTGAGACCATTTCTCAAGGCCCCAAGGGAATGAAGGCCTCTACTGCCAAGAATCCACTACCTTCTGAAAGGGAATCTAGATCCTTAGAAAGGTGGGGGGAAAAGGTATACACCTCGACCACCCTAGCCATGAGGGCCTTAAATTGTCAGTTCCATATGCTTAAATATCAGCAGTTTCTGTTATCTCAATTAAGAAACAAAATATCTCAACCTGAACAACCAGATTTGAAGGAATTGCAGGATATGATACATAGTGCAGAACAAGTGGGTAATACACCTTACAATGTGGTTATGATGCCTTAGAGGCCTCAAGTAGAGCCGCTGCTACAGGAGTAGTCATTCGTAGACATGCCTGGCTTAGAGAACAAAGCTTGCCTGATCATGTTAAAGCTAAACTACTAGATGCTCCTTTACAAAAGGATGTGCTATTTGGTACTAATGCTGAGGAGATACTACGCAAAATGGAAGAAAAAGCTAAATCTATGCAAACTGTCAAGGCTTTTTTACAGGTACAGCCACCTCCTTTTAGTAGAAATTGGCCTACAAAAAACTGGTCCTTTCCAGCCACAGACAAACCCCAAAGAGGTAGATACAGGCGCTCAAGGGGCAGAGGACAATCTCAAGGATCATATAGAGGCAGGCAATGGCCAACTCAAGCACCAAGAGGTGGCGAAGACAGTGCACAACAATACAGAAAGCAAACCCAATGACTTCCCCCTTTTCATGCCAAGCAAATCTCAACTGGCAGCTCCCTTGGGAGGAAAGCTGGCACTATTTTCAGGAAATTGGCATATTATCACAACAGACAAATGAATCCTGGACATAATAAACAGAGGCTACAGATTTCATTTTCACACTCTTCCAAAAATGAGAGGCATGCCAAACCTGCCACACAATCAAAGGGCAGAGGCACAAATACAAATTACAAAACTCATGGACATGAAAGCCATTCAAGAGGTTCCGACTCACGAACAAGACCAAGGTTTTTATTCCAGACTTTTCCTGGTACCAAGAAAAGGAACCGACTGGAGACCCATTTTGGACTTATCCATCCTAAATACATTTCTACTGCACCAAAATTCAAGATGCTCACATTACAGCAGCTTCTTCCCATGCTGGGCAAGGAGTTTTGGCTGGTAACATTGGACCTCAAGGAGGCATACCTGTATGTCCCAATCAGACAAAGTTGCAGAAGATACCTCAGATTTCTTGCAGGTTCAATCCACTATCAATTCTCTGCATTGCCCTTTGGCTTATCTACTGTGCCCAGAGTATTCACGAAATGCCTGGCATCAGTAATTGCCTACTGCAGACTTCAAGGGATACAAATTTACCCTTATTTGGACGACTGCCTGATCCAAGCGGACAGCAAGCACACTCTTCTGGGACATCTGGCTTATGCAACACGGTTACTGAATTCTCTGGGATACACAATCAACAAAGAGAAATCCAGGCTAATACCATCTCAGAAAATAACTTTCCTGGGTGCCAACTTGGACACAAACACCCAGACGGGTCTATCTTACACCAGAAAAACAAGGGCAACTAACTCAGTACTTCAAAACACTAGCAAATTGTACCAGGCTTACTGCAAGGAAAATCCTGCAGGCTCTGGGCTTCATGTCATCTTGCATTCTTTTAATCCCATGTGCAAAGTTGCATATGAGAAAACTTCAGTGGTACCTAAAAAGCCTATGGTCTCAACACAGCCACAATTTGGAAACAATAATACCAATAATTCCATGTTTGCAAAAGGAATTTCTATGGTGGGCCCAAGCATGTCAAACAAACACAGGTCTCCCATTCTGCAAGCCTCAAGCAAATCAAGTCATTACAACAGACGCCTCAGATTATGCCTGGGGGGGCGCACATGACAGGCAGGTGCATTCAGGGCAAATGGTTCCAAAAGGAAAAGTACCTTCACATTAATCAAAAAGAAATGCTAGCAATAATAAATGCAATTACAGCGTTCAAGGACCTCCTGCATCCAGGGCAATTATTGATGAAAACAGACAACACCAAAACAGATTTGCAATATTTGTCCTGGAAAACAGCTTTCCTTCTGGCCATTACCTCAGCTCGTAGGGTTTCGGAACTACAAGCCCTCATGGCTGTGCAGCCCTTTCTTATCTTCCATCAGGACAGGGTTTCCCTTCGAACCAACCCGTCATTTATGCCTAAAGTGGTATCCAGGGTAGCTTTAAATCAAGCCATACACTTACCTACCTTTTACCCTAATCCTCAAAACAAAGGAGAAAGGCTGCTACATTCCTTAGACATCCATAGACAGCTACGTTACTATTTGGACAGAACAAAGCCTTTCAGGAAATCACAACTTTTTGTGTCTTATGCTGTAGGAGCTCAAGGGAGGCCTGTTACCAAACAGACAATCTCTAAATGGATAGGCCACTGCATACGATTTTGTTACTCCTATCATGGGAAATCTGTCCCTGTAGGCATCAGACCACACTCCACCAGGGCCACAGCTACCTCTACAGCCTTCCTCAGAGGAGTTCCTACCAAAGATATCTTGGAGGCAGCCACTTGGAGTTCTGTACATACCTTCACAAGACACTACCACCTGCCTTTATATTCCAAAACTAGAGCAGGCTTTGCTACTGCTGTGTTGCAGGGCATTCTGGCTCACCCCAGTTCTACCTAGTGCCTACCACCCTGTGCGTAGCTTTGGGATTCTACCCATATGTGATTACTGCAGCTGTATGCACGATGAACATAGTACAGTTTTGTACCTACCATAAATGTAGATGTTCAAGTGCTAATACAGCTGCAGTACAGGTTTCCCTCCCTCCTTCCCCTCTAGGTATAGGACTAGTGGCTAACTCCTCCTCATACAACTTATTTTGGGTTATCCTCATATGGTGTATTTGCTTGCAACTACTCTTTTTTGATAACATTGTATTGCTTGTATATATCATATATATATATATATATATATATATATATATATATATATATATATATATATAAAATTTATCTGTTGCCTTCCTTTTGGGGGCACCTGACATCTGGGGCAAGAAAGACTGGAGAACATGGCGTCAGCTGTTACTTATATACCCCTGTCGCACTGACGTCAGGGAAGAAGGCGACAACAACTGACGCTGGACCAAGACTTTGGAATTCGGCCAACCGAGGACCCGCCTGACGGCAGAGAACCCATATGTGATTACTGCAGCTGTATTAGCACTCGAACATCTACATTTATGGTAGGTACAAAACTGTACTTTGTTTGGACCTGTGCTAGGACGGTCTATTATGGTTTTAGGACTGGGTTTTGCAACGTTCTCCTGGGGTGGTTTCCAGGGTTAAGGACAGATTTTAGTGCTAGTATATGGTATTTACTGTTTAAGCATTTACTTCTGTACAGGGCACTATCAACTGCTACTGTGTGGTGAGCAGCTCTGTGCAAACGTTAATTTATTGCAAACAGAAAAAGGATTATATTTTGGGCTCTCTTGGAGTGCTTCCCAACTTAGAGAGACCAAATGAACACCTTCCACCACAAGTAGGATGATCCTAGACTTTTCTAATGTAAAAGCAAAGCAAAAAGGACTGTGAAGTGCAGTTCAGCAACAGAGTCCCTGGCTTACAGTTTTCTCATGGGATTTCACAGCTATAAGAAAAACCTTCTGCCACTAGATGGACTGTGCCAGTCATCTTAATGTAAAAACAGAAAAAAGATTGCTTGAGAGTGTGCACAAAACAACTTAAACTACCCGGACTAGACAATTTTGTGTTTATATTAATAAAAATTATTTTGTAGTGTAGGGAACAAAAGAGAGTTGAGAGAACAGAATGTGTTTGACATTTCAGAGGATGGTTTACAGTTTTCAAATGCCTTAAAGCCTTTAGGTGCTTTGTTTATTCTACAGAAGCTTGGCATTTAATGTAAAAGCATGCTATTGTGATGTTTCTCTTTTAACAATCCACTGGAGGGAAAAGATTGTTCATTATAGGATTTTGCCAGTCAACCAGGCTCATCTCTGCATGGGAGTAATAAAACAACATTAGGAGGGATTTGATGTCTAGGCTTCCTCTGCAGCCAAATAACTTGTATACCCATTTAAGACATTACAAGTCAAAATGCTGCCTAGGTAGTATACAGAAGACGACATTGCCAAGTGGATTTTTTTTTGTTATTAATGTAAACATGTCCTTAGACTATGGTGCAGAAATAAATGTAGGGTGTACTACAGGGATTTTGTGTGTTAAGTTTTAGAGAGAGTAGAGTAGTGCTGTAGTAAGGGATGTTTATGGCTGTTGTATGTAAAACAGATGACAGAAGACAGGATATTTAGTTTAGAAATGCAGAACATGATCATGTCTGTTTCATTGTGTATCCGTTTATAGTTCCATTCATTTAGCATGTTTGATTAAATCAGTTTTACTAGGCATTATTTTACTTGCAGAGCAGTTGGAAGAAAATATATATAATTTTGTACATTATTTATAATTTTCTAGGTGTTGCTGACCAACTTCAGACAAATTATGCCAGTGACCTGCGAAGTATATTGAAGACGTTATTTGAAGTTATGGCAACTAAACCAGAAATTACTGATAAGGAAAAGAAGAAAGGTAAATTGAATGAAATTGTGAAGGTCATGTATTGTGAAGTATGCAGTAGATGGATGCAGCAATCATTCTCAAAATCCTAATTCAGTTCTGCAATGAAATGTGGTCAGTTCATTTGATTTGAAGTAAAATAATTGTGCATAATATTTGCACCCTGAAAATGGATTTAAACAGAAACCCCTGAAAATGGTTTAAACAGAAGATCTGCTGTTGTAGCACAAAAATATTTAGGGCAGATTTCAAAACTTTTTGGGGGGTTGTACTGCTGTTGAAGATCCTACTGAGCCTTGGCAAATAGTTTCAAGGTTTGCTTATGTCACATCCTTCATGGTACTTTTCAGGCATTAACATTTTACAGATTATTAACATTTTGTTAGCATTCATTCTCCAAGGAAGTAAAGGAATACTATTGAGTGTTCATCTAAATTGAAGAGCAACATTTAGAGTGTAGTAATATTTGAGCTATTGATATGTACCTCTCTGGGCACTGACTGCTCTCTTTTATAAAATGCATTTTACTAAATAGTAAATACACTTGTATGAAGACAATACAGAAAACTGAAGTACATTTTAAATTGTGTATTTTGTATTTCTTTCATTAAAAAGTTAACAGTATCTGTATTGTCATATCAAGGCAGTAAAATGTTTTGTCTTCAAAGTTTGTATGACAGATCCAGAAATCTAATTTAGTATATCTGGGTATATTTTAAATTTAAAGTAGATGTGACTAAGTAAACAGCTGTTGCCTCTAAGGACGCTAGTCATTACTGTTAATTTTTGTAAAGAAAGCAGGAGAACTCCATCAGTCTTGCTGACCTCTTTAAATATATAATTTCTAATAATGTAGATTTTTGTAACAGTATAGAAATATGTGTTGCTATGTGTGATTACTGAACTCCATAACAAGATTTTGAGGAGCTTTGATCATTTACAGTACCTTGGTATAATATATATATATATATATATATATGTATATATATATATATATATATGTGTGTATCTGCATATATATATATATATATATATATATATATATACACACACACACACACGCATATATATGTGTGTGTGTGTGTGTGTGTGTGTGTGTGTGTGTGTACACACACATATAGACTGTTTTTTCACGTTATCTGTAGTCTCTAGTGCTGAAAGGTTTTGAAAAGAATATTGTGAAATGTGTATTGTTACCTTTCCACCAGAAGAAGAAAACTCAAGACAACAGCAGTGATGAATAAAATTAGTAATATATAGAATCACTGTTATGAAAGGCACTCAACTATATTTGGTTTATTTTATTAACCAGACTAGATAGCACTTAGTGCAAAGGAGTAAACCTTTGACCAGTTAATCAGGTGCTTCATGTGCCCGTGGTACAGAGTTTGACTCCTCCTTCCATTTGCCTACTGCGTGACTGTGTGCAAGTTGCTTAACGCATACAGTGCCCCTGGGTCACCACTGGAGAGAGAGAGTGTGTTTTTCCATGGAGCTCACCCAATTAGCAATCAGGTAAAATAAATAAATAAAAATGTCCCAGACAGGAATCTTATTCATCCATATCAGTGGAAACACAAAACAAAGTAACAGTTTAACCATTTATTTTTAAATCGGTAATGTGAACAGAATGTCCATTTTACATAAATAGGCATAGAGCTAGACAGCATTGTAACATTCAGCAGCTTGAGTTTGCATGATGCACAATGTAGTTACGTAGGCTTAGTGAATTACTACCCTTAAGACAGTAGTGTTTAACATTGATACTTAGAGTCTTAAAGGATGATGAATGAAGAGATGGGCATCAGTGACCTGATAGCACTGAGTGTATGATTCCTGAGACTTCTGTCAGTCTGCAAAAGTCTTAATGTAGCTTTGTTGCTTATGTGGAAAAAGAGGGATAGCCTTGAAAATCCCAGGACAGTGTCCTGGGAAGTATGTAATGGAGAGGTATGTGCTAGAGTAGGTCATTGCTGCAGATAAATATTTTAAAAATGAATGAGCAAGTATGTAGAAGAGACCTGTCTTTGAAAAGTAGTCACCTAAAATTTGAGAGGTACATGCAGCGATGCTTGTCATGTTGAATAACTATGCTTTGTTCAACGTTTGCAGTTTAAAAATATTGGTAAGTAACAAAGTGGCAAAAATAGCTATAGCTTGTTCAGTTACTGGAATAAAAACTCCTCTTTCTCAGTGTAAATCTGACTTTGAAGAAAGCAAATGCATAACACTATATGGTATCCTGAGCAAGACTGGTATACATTATAGTATGAGGTCTTTCCAAGAGCCAAAGTACTTGAATTGATTTAATAGAATCTTATTTTTGTTTGCCTGAGCAGTGAACTGTCTTGTGAAGAGGGATCAGAGTTTGATAGGTTTGCTAATTGTCAAATCCCATAGCTTCAGTTTTGTCAAATTCAGTGCTACACTATTTTAGATAGCACTATTTGTATGTAGTAGGTGGATTCATCTGGAGAGTGGAGCTTGTAATTGCAAACACATCAGATATTAACAAAAATACAACGAATACCTCAGATTAACTGCAGATATCATTGCCTACACTATCGCCATTCTAATCAATCATCACTGAACATTATGTACCCAGACTATGGAAAATATCACATATCATTCCCCCTGGAAAAAGGTGGCCCTTCTACCGACTTAACCAACTACAGACCAGTTGCCATCCTCTCTCTAATAGTAAAAATCCTGAAAAATGCATTCACAAACAACTCCCAGATTATGTACTAATCAACAACCTCCTCTGTAACTCCCAACATGGCTTTCGACCAAAGCATAGCACCACAACGGCAATAGTCAGCTTTACTAATACCATCAACCAACTTAGAAATGACAGTCAATTCGTCTCCTCTATTGTTCGAGATATGTCAAAAGCTTTTGACACTGTATCCCACCACAAACTGCTAACTGAGCTAGCACTCCTAAATCTATCCCATCCAGCCTTAACCTGGTTCCATAGTTACTTAGCAGACCACCTGCAAGCTGTCAAGTGGCTAAGCTCACTCTCTCCTCTACTACCTGTCTATGTAGGTGTACCCCAAGGGTCAATTCTCGGACCACTCCTCTTCTCTATATTTACAAATAAACTATGCACTGCCACTAGCAAAGCCACCATCATCTAGTATGCAGATGACACCTCTCTCATCTGTTCAGCCCCTAAACTCTCAACACTCCATGAAGTAACACAAAGGTCCTTTCTCGAAGTCGAAAAATATCTCTCAGAACACCAAGTAAAACTTAACCCATAAAAAACAAAACTAATCATCTTTACAAAAAGCACACCGCAAGGTAACCAGCCATCCTTTATCATCTACTCTTCTGACAAAACCAGATTAGAACCCGTACAGCACACAAAACTGCTTGTCGTAACAGCTGACAACTCACTCAAATTTGATAAACACCTAGCATTAACCATTAAAAACATCCATATCAAACTAGGGGCTCTCTACAAAGCAAAACCATTTCTCACCAATTATACCAGACAGGCCATAGCCAGGTCACATCTCCTGTCTACTCTACTGTACGCCTCACCCATCTTTACAAACCTAAGAAAATCTGACTTTACCAAACTGGAGGCCTGCTATCATAAAATAGCCAGATTTGCCACTAATCTTCCCAATAGATCTCACTACTGCACAGCTCTACAGGAACATAAATGGATCAAACTACCTAACCTTCTCAACATTGACCAACTAGTCTTGGCTTACTCCATTATATTTCAATCTTATAACTGCCCAGCACTCCACAACCTAGTACAGCCCTATAGCAACATCTGAGCATTATGATCCTCTGAGAAACTGTTGCTAAAAGTCTTAGTGGTACTTCATGCAGTCTAGTGTGTACAAGGTCTGGGGTTCAAGACTGACCATGGTGTTTTGGGTTAGGAAGGTGGCCTAATGGTTAAGGTGTTTGCCTTACAAACGCAAAGTGCAGGGTTTGAGTCTCACAAGGGATAATTGGGCCTATGAACCTAATACCTTGGGAGAATCTCTATACTCACACAAAATATCCAAAATCTGGAACACCTTCCCCTAACAAATTCTGAACACCACCAGTACACACAAATTTAAACTGCTACTCTGAGACCACCTCAGCAAAAAACTGGCTCTGCTCCTACACTTCCCCTGGTTAACTCTTTACCCCCTCAGCCCTTACCCTCCCAGCACTGCTCCAACCTCGACTAACATCTGTTATTAAAATCATCCTAGAATCCTTGAGTGCCTACCTTCTTACTGCAATCCAAACTCTTTCAAACCTCCTCCACACTAGAATTCAAGTTCATATCATTCCTTGCAGTCCTCTACTGCCTTTCCTTACACATGATTAGTAACAACCTACCATACAGATTCTTCTTACTACATAAACTTTATCCATAACTGTTCATTGCATAACTTTAAGAATTAGTAAATCTAGCTGTTAAATGATTTATTGGAAGGTGCTGACATTGTTGCCCTATGTATTTTGTAAATATAACTGCATTTTGATGCATAAATTGTTTTTTTTTGTATTATTGTCCTATGTAGTCATAAATGTATTCCTGTCATGCTGTTACCTCTTACACATTTTTTCTGTGTGGAGCTTTTCTCCCTGGGCCTCCACAGAAAATGGGCTTATGGCCCAGTTGGACACTACCAGTAAACAAATGTAAACTAAATTAAAAAAAAATAATAAAGTCATATATATTGCCTAAATTCTTATTGTAAGCTAACATTGTTTTATAGTCTACCTCCATATTTCTTTCCTTATTAGGAGGATTGGCAGATTTGTTAAGGCTGAAGATCAGAAGAGAAGTCTGTTCTGTATTAAAATGGATATATAGAGGATTATTGACTATTGGGTTATAAAAAGTGTAACACTGTTAATACTGATTGCTGACCAGTAGTTATTACATTTCCAGTAACATCTAATATTCTGTGTTTTGCAGTTTTGATTGTTGCTGTTAAATGATATTAGTTATGGCTCATAAAAATTATGAGGAATAATGATTAAAGCCTGCTGATATGTTGTGTATTATTTATTTTTATTTTTTGAACAGACGATTGAACTAGTCCAAAGGCCTTTTTCAGCCTCAGCCAGTGTAGAAATGTCTAGTTACAGAGATAAAGCAGAAATGAGAATCATTGAGCTACACAAATGACAGTAATATTAATCAGAGACAGATCCAACATTAGGCAACCTAGACAGGTGCCTAGGGACCACTGGCTGGGGTTGGGACAGCTGTTAAAGGGGCTGTCACAGCATTTACTACTTAATTAAACAATTAAAATATTTCTTCTGTAGCAATGTCTTTAACAGCACACACATTCATCATGTGTCTTTAGATGTTCTTCGTGTTTCACTGTTGCAGTCATCACACTTGGGTTATCTGCCTGCAGGTAGCCCTCAGTCGGCCCGAATACCAGAGACTTAGTATTTCTGCATCGGATGCTGAAGCTCCAGGACTGACGTCAGGTCGTCAGGGGTATAAAAACAGGCAGCCGACGCCATTACATCAGTCTTTCTTGCCGAGGAGCCCGAAGCAGAAGCAGTTCACAAGTGCCGGTCGGCCGCTACCTGAATTTTCATTTACGAATTGAATAATCCTGAAGTCTTCTAAAGCTAAGTAACCCATTGGGGATCCTTTTTTCTTGCTCTAATCAGTGTCAGAAAAAGTTAACAATTGTCTTGCCTGTGGAAAGCAAATACCTCACGGAGATTTTCATTCTTACCGCATCACCTGTTTAGGCCCAGACCACGACGTCCCTCGCTGTCAGTTTTGTGCCTTGTTTAACACCCGAACCATTCATCATTGGGCACTCTCTGTCTCTAAATTCTTTTGCTGTCGATCTCCGTATTCTGAAATGGCTTCGGTAAGCCATCCGACTACCGATATTCTGAAAAAACATAAGGATAAAGACAGAGACAGACTGAATAGGTCCAAAACTGCCGATGACGCTTCCGTTAAGCTAGTCGCCAGTCTGCTGGTACTCAGTGACGCGCCTTCACAGTCCCTGATGCCCGCTTCAATGGATTCGCAGGACTCTACTGAGACCCATTTGGGGTCTGGTATGCCGCAAGATGCTTCTTCGACTATGGAACCTGTGGATGTCTCTACCTTGGATGAGTCCGGAGCCACTGTGCAGGCACTGGCATTTGAGGCAGTTCTTCGCTCTACTGATGTTCGAATTAAACTGATGACTTCATTTCTAACCAAGACTACCGAGTTTCTTAGGCCCAGAGTATGCACTATGCCTAGAAAACCGACGACCAAAGCTAATGCTCATGCTACCATGCCACAAAAACAAATGGTTAGAATGGCTGAAGACCGTATAACGCTGATTAGGGGAAGTCAGCCTTCCCCTGCAAAGAGACAAATAATCCAGTCCCCTTCAGCTTCTACAGACCAGGAGTCTGATGACTCTGAGATTTCTGATTATGAAGACATGCCCTTATCTGACTGAGGATTCAGATGCAGAGGAATCCATTCCCTCTGCCTCCCCTCTAGAGTATTTTTCTTTTGGTGAAACCTTGCATACTTTAAAAGAGCATTTCCATTGGGAATGCCAAGACTATCCTCAATCCAAAAAGAAACTCAAAATAATTTTTAGAGTTGCCTCGGCACAGGCCTTTAGCTATACCCCCTGCCCTGGATGTTGTGGATGATGTTTTTATGGAATCCAATCTTACTCCAGACACTTTACCTCCTGCCCCTAGGAAACCAGACAGATACTACAGAGTACCTGATACTCACAAGTTTCTTTTCAAGAATCCTACTGCTGACCCAGAGATAATTTCCCAGGGGTGTAAAGGTATCAAGGCTACTACAGCCAAGACTCCCACCTCTTCGGACAGGGATTCCAGAGCTCTGGGCAGATAGGGTAAGAAGGTTTATACCTCTGCAACTCTTGCTATTAGGGCATTGAATTGCCAGTTACACATGCTGAAGTACCAGCAAACTATTATGGAACTCATTAAACAAAAAGTGGTAACTTTTCCAGACTGTGCAGAAAATAAAGAATTGCAGGAGCCTATGCACTCCGCAAGCCAAGTCAGTAAGCATACTTTGCAGTGTGGCTTTGATGCCCTAGAAGCATCTTGCTGGGCAGCAGTCACTGGTTCTGTACTGAGAAGACATGCTTGGCTGAAGGAGCAGACCTTGCCAGACCATGTCAAATCAAAATTACTAGACGCTCCTTTGAATAAGGACTCTTTGTTTGGCACCAAAGCAGAAGAGGTTCTTAAAAAGATGGAAGAAAAAGCTAAATCTATGCAGACTGTTAAAGAATTCTTACAAGTGCAACCCCCCTAGATTCATTAGGCATTGCCCTTCAAAACACTGGTCCTTTTCAAACCAGACACAGGGGAAACAGACCACCCAGACTACACAGGGGCGGCTCGTGGCATAGGGCTGCCGGACTGCAGCCCCCTCAAAAATAAAAAAGCAAGAAAAACAAATGAAAAATAAAAAAAAATATTTTTTTAAATTTCGCGGACTGCGCATAGACCGAGTCCCGACTTATCGGTCTATGCGCATGCTCAAGGCAGCCCAGCTGTCCCCATAGAGGGACACAAGGAGACGTCTGTGCACTTTTACAGTGCACAGACCCGCCAGGAGTATAGGACGCGTCCGGACTGCAAGAGGAGCAGCAGGGACTCGGGACAGAGCCTTAGGGATCTCGTCGGCGTCGGGAAGGAGCATTGGGATCTCGCGGGTCTTCAGTATTGCGCGGGAAGGAAGGATGTATGTACGGACATTCTGGATGTATTCATTCAGGTAAGGTGCCTTTTTATTTTTATTGAGTTTGTGCTTTTTAATTTACAATGTGTGTGTATGGTGCTTGTGCTTTACTGGAGTTTGTGTATGGTGCTTGTGTTTTGTGTATGGTGCTTGTGCTTTACTGGAGTTTGTGTATGGTGCTTGTGCTTTACTGGAGTTTGTGTATGGTGCTTGTGCTTTACTGGAGTTTGTGCGTTACTGGTGTGTGTGTGTGTGTGTGTGTGTGTGTGTGTGTGTGTGTGTGTGTGTGTGTGTGTGTGTGTGTGTGAAAATGCCCCAGGTGCTTATGGTGGTGTGGTAGGGAATGCCTCAGGCTTGAACCCTGTATGCAGGTGTTAAAGACTTGAGTTCCCTACCCACCACCATTTGTAAAAAAATTTCAGATTTTTACCTCATATTCGATCTGATCTGTTCCTCATAATATCTGTGGTTTGTAAATGTTGCAATGCTTGATATTTGATGGTGTAGTAGTAGCATTGTTGCCTCACAGCTGTAGGTTCTTGGGTTTGATTCTTGGCTGGGGTTCCTTCTTTGTGGGGTCTGTATCTTCTCCCTGTGTTTGTGTGGGTTTGCTTTTGTGCCCTCCCATGTTACAAAGACATGTCTGCATTATTTCTTCCTGGGCCTCTGCTGAAAATTGTTTATTTGTTCCAAGTCAGACTGTCCTGATTAAAAATGTTAAATAAAATTGATAGGCATTTGAATTTCAGACTTAAGGGTTTCTGAATGTTTAATTCCTTGCGTATTTGATGGTGCAGTGGTAGTATTGTTGCCTCACAGCTATAGGTTTTCTGGTTTGATTCTTGGTTGGGGTGGCTTCTGTGTGGAGTCTGCATCTCCTCCATGTGTTTGTGTGGATTTGCTCTGGTGCCCTGCCATTTTACAAAGACGTGTCTGCAGTTTTAATCCCTGCTGAAAATTGGTTTTGTTCTGTCCGCAGTAAAATTGACAGGCATTTGAATTTCAGACTTCAGGTTTCTGAATGTTTAATTCCTTGCAGATTTGATGGTGCAGTGGTAGTATTGTTGCCTCACAGCTATAGGTTTTCTGGTTTGATTCTTGGTTGGGGTGGCTTCTGTGTGGAGTCTGCATCTCCTCTCTGTGTTTGTGTGGATTTGCTCTGATGCCCTGCCATTTTACAAAGACGTGTCTGCAGTATTAATCCCTGCGTCTCTGCTGAAAATTGTTTTTGTTCTGTCCGCAGTAAAATTGACAGGCATTTGAATTTCAGACTTCAGGTTTCTGAATGTTTTAATTCCTTGCAGATTTGATGGTGCAGTGGTAGTATTGTTGCCTCACAGCTATAGGTTTTCTGGTTTGATTCTTGGTTGGGGTGGCTTCTGTGTGGAGTCTGCATCTCCTCTGTGTTTGTGTGGATTTGCTCTGATGCCCTGCCATTTTACAAAGACGTGTCTGCAGTATTAATCCTCGTCTCTGCTGAAAATTGTTTTTGTTCTGTCCGCAGTAAAATTGACAGGCATTTCAATTTCAGACTTCAGGTTTCTGAATGTTTAATTCCTTGCAGATTTGATGGTGCAGTGGTAGTATTGTTGCCTCACAGCTATAGGTTTTCTGGTTTGATTCTTGGTTGGGTGGCTTCTGTTTGGAGTCTGCATCTCCTCTCTGTGTTTGTGTGGATTTGCTCTGATGCCCTGCCATTTTACAAAGGCGTGTCTGCAGTATTAATCCCTCGTCTCTGCTGAAAATTGTTTTTGTTCTGTCCGCAGTAAAATTGACCGCATTTGAATTTCAAACTTCATGTTCTTCAGAATACATAGTAGCACAACCTTTTTTTCTAGCAATTTTCTAAGTTTATAAGATGAATATTTTAAATTTGTCCCTATTTTTGGGACTGTATTCCCCATTATTGGCTTCGTCCAGGTTTTGTGCTAAGGTTGACAGCTATGGCAAGAACTGAATTCACTAAATATGGACTGTAGAATTGTGCATATTTACTGATAAAGGTGCACTGTAGAATTGTGCATATTTACTGATAATGGTGGACTGTAGAATTGTGCATATTTACTAATAATGGTGGACTGTGGAATTGTGCATATTTACTAATAATGGTGGACTGTGGAATTGTGCATATTTACTAATAATGGTGGACTGTAGAATTGTGTATATTTACTAATAATGGTGGACTGTGGAAGTCTGAGTAGACTTTTTTTATGATAAATGTTCTCAACTGGGCAGTTTTGCCATTATGGGTGCAAATGTTTTGTTTCATTGCTTACTGGAAAAATGTTCAAAACAAATTTAAAACACCCTCTAACAAGTGTACTGTATTGTACAAGGAATATAATTTTTAGTACAATGAGGAAGATGTATCAAAGAGCACATGTATGTTTCATATGCAAGGGGCCTATGATTCGAAAACAGCCCAAAATTAATCTTTATCTGCCGCTGGCAAAATGTATTTTCTTTGAATGTGGGTTTCAATGCTGTTTCAATGAATGTGAGTTTCAAGGGCAGAGAAGTTTTAATGCTAAGTTTTCATTGTGAGACTGCATTGCTTTGTTTAACAGATGACTTAATGTTTGTGCTGTAAAATACAAAATAAAACTTTCAAATGAAGTCCAATCATTGAAGTAAAGCAGTATGCACATTAGTGTTTATGGTAAATGGAGTGAAATAGTCAAGTAATGGTTAATTGGAATGGCTGCAGAGGCTCCAGTTCAACCATTATTTTGTCAGGGGGGGAAGGGCAGCAAGCTCAGACAGGCACAGCTGAACTATACCTCTCAACTGTCCAGATTTTCAAAGAATGAATAGATTCTTGCTTCTTATTTTTGGTTTGTTGTTCATAAAATTTGTAGTTTTAATTCCTAAATGATTTGCCAGAAGTCACTAAATAATAAGTTTCAGACTTCATAACCTTCATAAAATGCATGTTAAAGTAAGAGCCGTTCTATCAACTGTCTCAATTTATACAAGAGCAATTTTAGTACTGTTTATATGTGCCCCCAATATATTTGGCCTTGTTCAGATTTACTGCATTAACAGGTTGAGAGGTACATGCAAATAAATTGCTGTATAGAATTAGGCATAGCCAACCTCTCAACTGTCCCCAATTTTGGCTCAAAATGTTGCTCTTCCCTAATAATCTCTCCGCAAAATAGCAAATTTGGAAGAAAACATGGAGGGTTTACAATTAAGAAATAACTGTAATAATCAAAGTTATAGATTACTTGAAATGCATGTAGATTCTTTTATTTTGTCAGCTGCTCAAGGTAGCAGTACTAATATTAAAGTGTCCCTTCTTTGACAGGTAGAAGCTGTATTGTGTGTCTATTTTATATTTTTGCATCACATTTTGGTCCATTTTTCATAAAATTGTGTTTTTGGCAAATTAGTGACAAATCACTAAAGACTGAAGTTAGAAAATGACAGACATTTGAGTTTCAGATTTTATACCCTTCAGAAAATTCATACTAATGCAAGACATATTCTATTATCTTTCTAAGTTTATTAGAGCAATATTTAAAAATTGTCCTTATTGTTGTGCCTTTGTCCCACTTCTGTGTATGGCTTTGTCCAGATTTCTTGCTCTTGAAGTTGAGAGGTATGACAAATGTGTCAGGGCCATCACAGTCAGCTAGAGATTTCAAATTGTGACATGCTTGTTGCACCCACTCCCCATGTAGTGACTCTGGATGTGTCCAAGCAAGGCAAGGAGTAGTTGTATCTACCTTGGATGGGGAGGACACACTGCATAAGTACTACAGTGGCTTTTCATCTGTCCTTGATTTTGCAGAATGGTCTGGTTTCTGTCATATTTTGTACTGTTGATTTATGCTTATTACTCAAAGTGCCTGTTGCTCTGTGTTTAAGTAGCAATGCTTTAATGACCATAAGGTAAGCTTGTCTGACATCGTAAGATGCAAGTAAGCTTTAATAAGCATACTGTTAAAGAATTGCCAACATTGAAAGCCTTTCTGTTGTTGCCATGCAGAGAATACTTGACTAGATAATGTATAAGCCTTGGGTATTAAAGGACAGGATTCCATTATTTTAAAAAGCTCATTACACTTGTTGGAGACTTCCAGTTACAGGCTTTACCCGTAAACTAAACAGAATGCCAATCATGTGTGGTCCATAACCTGTACAGTAATCCTTTAAGCAATGTATCTTGAGCTTGTTTCTTGTTTGCTTTTCATTTTTACTTTTATCATGTTTTCCCCATGAAACAAGTTGTCAGGCAGCAGGTCTTTTTGGATAAGAAACATTTTTACAAGTGGGGGCATCACATAGATTTCTACTTTCAGCATGTTGCTTGGTACTTTAATAAAGCTGAATATATTATAATTAGAACTGCAGTGCAAGGAGAAGTGGTTTGAGTTGAGTGCTTCTGGTTTTCTTATACTTGATTGTGACTGGCATTCCAGTAATGTATTTAAAAGTAATTTATTTTTCATGCCTCACAACCTTTTGTTTCCATCTAGATATTAAGTAAGCTGTCATGCAGCCAATGCATTGAAATATTTTTATTCTTCTACACTTATTTTTGTCTTGATTGGACTTTCATAATGATGGTTTGCCACCCAGGGCAGCGTATTTAATTAAAGTTAGTTTTTTTGTGGTTTTGTGCATAGCTCCTCCCCTTTGTGGTTGACCACACCCCTTCCCTTTGACCCCGCCCATTCAGCGTCTCCTGCAGCCCCCCTGTGATTTGAAGTCACCAGCCGCCACTGAGACTACAGTCTCAGGCTATGTAGAGATCTAAGCAATGGAGTGCCCCCACCCCTAAAGCAGGGAGTGGTAAGTCACCTCTTGATTGAAAAAGCTCACAATGACTTCTTTACTCCACTTCTCAGCCCTGCCCAATTGCGCGTGCCCCTAGGAGGAAAACTTGCCCTTCATGCAAAAAACTGGATGTCCATCACTCAGGACCAGTGGGTCCTTAACATTGTATTCCAGGGGGTACAAATTATATTTCCATTCACTGCCAACCCCAAGTGGGTTTCCAAACCTTCCTCCAAACCAGTGGGCGGAGGCTCAAAACCAAGTACTTTCCCTACTCAATATCAGAGCTATTCAGCCTGTTCAAGTAGAACAGAGGGGGTCAAGGATTCTACTCCAGATTCTTCCTGGTACCCAGGAAAGAGGACACTTGATGCCCAATCCTGGATCTTTCAAATCTCAGCACCTTCCTGGTGATACCAAAATTCAAAATGCTTACCCTGCAACACCTTATTCCTATGCTAGTCAAGGATGCCTGGTTAGTCACCCTAGACTTAAAAGAAGCCTATCTGCACATCCCCATAAGGGAGTCATGCAGGAGGTGTCTACATTTCTGGGCAGGATCTATGCATTATCAGTTATCTGCACTTTTCTTTGGCTTATCTACTGTACCCAGGGTATTCATAAAATGCCTGGCTCCAGCCATTGCGTACTGCAGGCAGAGAAATTTATTTATTTATTTTACATTTGTTGACCGGGCTGGTCTAGCTGGATATATTTCCATTTTCAGTAGAGGCCCGGGGAGAAAATCTCCAAACAGTAAAAACATGAAATACAAACAGTGAAGGAATCATAATTGTTACATAGTACATAAACATAGTAGAAATAAAGTAAGCATCTTTTTTTTTTTTTTTTTTTTTTGTCAACCAGTATGTATCATTGTGATCACCAGTTCAGTTCCTCATAAGAGAAATAATGAGGAAAAAAACAAAAAAACTTAGTATGGTATAGACAAATATGAGCGCAGGCAAGGAAGGGTTAGTCTGGTTTACTGCATGGGCATAACCAGTGTATTTTAAAGTGTGTTTTGAGCTCTTGTTTAAAGAGAGGCAAAGAAGAGAGTGATGTTAGTTCTTTGGGAAGTAGGTTCCAGTCTTTTCCCACAGTGTTAGAAAACAGGGAGTTTCCAGCCAAATTGTTAGTTTTGGTTATGCTAGCTAGAAGCTTGTTAGAGCAGCGTAGTGTATCTAGGTTTTTATAGGGGATTATGAGATTGGATAGTATAGGAGTTCTATTAGGTTGATAAAATATCTTGTGGGCCATGGTTAGTTGGGAGATTTTTAGAAGGTTTTGAATTTCTAGCCAGCCCAGCTGCATGAGATTTAGGCACTGGTGGGTACGAAAAGGATAACCCGTGGCTAATCTGGCGATGTTGTTATAGGCATGCTCTAGTTTGACAAGGTTATTCTTTTTGAGATTAGTATATATGGGAGAGGCATAAAGAAGAGTAGAAATTAAATGGGAGTGTGCAATTTGGGCTTTAGCTGTTGGAGTTAAGAAGGATATCCAAATTTACCCATACTTGGACGACTGCCTGATTCAGGCGGACAGTCCGGAATTGCTACTGCAGCACCTGACATTTGTAAAAAACTTTCTCATTTCATTGGGGTACACCATCAACAAAAAGAAATCAAATATTTTACCCAGTCAAAAAATTGTATTCCTGGGAGTAAGATTGGACACAACTTCCCAGATGGCATTCCTCACTTCAGAAAAGCAAGTCTATCTGACAGACTACTTCAAACAAATGGCCACCAGAACCCAGCTGTCTGCAAGAAAAATACTGCAAGCCCTAGGGTTCATGGCCTCATGTATACTGCTAATTCCATATGCAAGACTGCATATGAGGAGTCTTGCCAACATTTTCAAGATCCGGAAACAGTCATCCCTATCATACCCTGTCTAAGGACAGAGTTCCTTTGGCGGGCAGAAGCATGCAACCATAACAAGGAACTGCCATTTACTCAACCCCACGCCGCCCAGACCCTAACCACAGACGCATCAGACTATGCCTGGGGGGCTCACATGGTTGGCAAATTTATTCAGGGCCACTGGAACCTAAGTCAAATTCAGCTGCACATCAACCAGAAAAGAGATGCTAGCTGTACAGAATGCCCTGACAGCTTTCAGATCCCTACTCTTTCCAGGACAACTGCTAATAAAAACAGACAACACCACAGTTATGTGGTACATCAACAAACAGAGGGGGACCCATTCCTACCCTTGCTGCAGGTTAGCCATGGCCCTGTGGAACACGGCTTTGGACATCCAAGTCCATCTGCAAGCTCAATTCCTGCCAAGCAAACAAAACTCACTGGCAGACAACTTAAGCAGAAATCTCCTAGATCCACACAAATGGAAATTGGAGCCCAGCACCTTCAACCTTCTGATTCAGAAATGGGAGACCCCAGAGGTGGATCTCTTCGCCTCCCCCTACAACCACCAGCTCAGCAAATTCTGCACCAGGAATCCTTGCAGCAGGGCCTGGAAAGTGGATGCCCTATCCTTTCAATGGGAAAACTCTCAATCTATGCCTTTCTGCCCCTTCTCTCAAGAGTACTACTCAAGATAAAACAAGACAGGCCAAGGACAATTCTGATTGCCCCGGACTGGCCACACCAGCACTGGTACCCACTCCTGTGCAGCCTGACAACGGTGCCACCCTGGCACCTACACCAGTCCCCGACCCTACTCTCTGAGCAGGATGGACAGATTTTGCTTCCACAGCTACAAACCCAAAACCTTACAGCCTGGCTTATTCCTTGAACTCCCCACCAGCAACCCTAGGCAAACAGGTGCTGGACGTCATTCTTGAAGCCAGAAGACCCAGTACCAGGAAATCCTGAGCTGATAAGTGGAAAAGGTATTGTTCCTGGATTCAGTCTAAAGGAGAGGACACAGCGCTGCCCTCCTTACTTCTAATCCTGAATTACCTATCAGAAGTACTCCACAGAGGCCTATACTTCTCCTCCATTAAGATCCATGCCTCTGCCGTCTCGGCTCATTACAACACTGAGCCACCTCTATTCTCTCACACTCTCATCAAACAGTTCCTGAGAGGGGCAAACAACTTAAGGTCACCAAGGAGGGCACCCACCCCTGCTTGGGACCTTAACTTTGTACTGGAAAAGCTCACCCTTCCCCCCTTTGAACCTGCTGCTTCAGAAGAGTTTAAATTCCTCTATTGGAAAACAGACTTGCTTCTAGCCATCACTTCAGCTAAAAGAGTGTCTGAGCTACAAGCACTGATGGCTGTGGAACCCTTCATTATTTTCCATGCTGACAGGGTTTCCCTCAGGACCAACCCTTCCTTTATGCTTAAAGTGGAGTCCAGTGTGGCTCTCAGCCAATCCATCCATTTACCAACCTTCTTCCCTAATCCTCAAAATAAAGGGAAAGGATCCTGCACTCCTTGAATGTGTACAGACAGCTCAGATTCTACCTTGATAGGACTAAGCCCTTCAGAAAATCTGACCAGTTAGTAGTCAGCTTTGCAACAGGGGCAGAGGGCAAGGCCATTTCAAAACAAGCCATTTCCGAAGGGATAGCACACTGCATCCATTTCTGCTACAAGCACCATGGGAAACCAACCCCTCAGGGGGTCAGAACACATTCCACTAGGGCAACATCTACCTCTACAGCATTTCTCAGGGGAGTCCCTACCAGGGACATCCTGGAAGCTGACACACCTTCACCAAGCATTACCACGTGCCTGTCTTTTCCAACTCCAGGGCAGGTTTTGCTACAGCAGTCTTGCAAGACTTACTAGCCAGTCCTAATTCTTCTTGACTGCCTCCACCCTTCTTCAGCTTCGGGAATCCACATAAGTGTGATGACTGCAACAGTGAAACACGAAGAACATAGTCCAGTTGTGTACACTTACCATAAATGTAGATGTTTGAGTGTATTCATAGTTGCAGCCCTGGTTTCCCTCCCTACAGTCCCCTTGTTTTCTCTCTCTCTCTCTCTCTCTCTTAGGCTATTACTATTGGTATTGGTATTTACTTTTTACTGGTGGTGTTTTCCCCACCATAACTTAGCTCCCTATTTGGGGGGCTCCTAACATTTGGGACAAGAAAAACTGATGTAATGGCGTTGGCTGCCTGTTTTTATACCCCTGACGACTTGACGTCAGTCCTAGAGTGACAGCGTCCGACACAGAAATACTAAGTCTCTGGTATTCGTGCCGACTGAGCACTACCTGCAGGCAGATAACCCAAGTGTGATGATTGCAGCAGTGAATACACTCAAACATCTACATTTATGGTAAGTGTACACAACTGTAGTTTCTACGTACACACTCTAATGCAAAGATAATCTAAACATTCCTGCTTCTTTCTGCATTCTCAGAATTTAAACTTGCTTATTGCTGCCATAAGAGAGATGAGAAAAGCGAGCCCATTCCATTCTTTGGTAAGTTGCAGAACATGCCTTGCCATGGGATGTGTCTGCTCGTGTGTTTGTGTAAAATGTTCTAGTTAGGGATGGCAGGTTAGTTAACTTGCTCAGGCTCAAACCCTGTACCTTGGTCACAGGAGATGAGCCTCAATCACCAACTGCCAGACTGCTCAAGGAATTGTGAGTTTCAGAGCTGCTCAAAAATAGCAATTTTGGAAGAAAACATGGAGGGTTTACAATTAAATAAGTAATAATCAAAGTTAAAACATGTAGATTCTTTTATTTTGTCAGCTGCTCAAGGTAGCAGTACTAATATTAAAGTGTCCCTTCTTTGACAGGTAGAAGCTGTATTGTGTGTCTATTTTATATTTTGCATCACATTTGGTCCATTTCATAAAATTGTGTTTTTGGCAAATTAGTGACAAATCACTAAAGACTGAAGTTAGAAAATGACAGACATTTGAGTTTCAGATTTTATACCCTTCAGAAAATTCATACTAATGCAAGACATATTCTATTATCTTTCTAAGTTTATTAGAGCAATATTTAAAAATTGTCCTTATTGTTGTGCCTTTGTCCCACTTCTGTGTATGGCTTTGTCCAGATTTCTTGCTCTTGAAGTTGAGAGGTATGACAAATGTGTCAGGGCCATCACAGTCAGCAGAGATTTCAAATTGTGACATGCTTGTCACTCCCATGTAGTGACTCTGGATGTCCAAGCAAGGCAAGGAGTAGTTGTATCTACCTTGGATGGGGGACACACTGCATAAGTACTACAGTGGCTTTTCATCTGTCCTTGATTTTGCAGAATGGTCTGGTTTCTGTCATATTTTGTACTGTTGATTTATGCTTATTACTCAAAGTGCCTGTTGCTCTGTGTTTAAGTAGCAATGCTTTAATGACCATAAGGTAAGCTTGTCTGACATCGTAAGATGCAAGTAAGCTTTAATAAGCATACTGTTAAAGAATTGCCAACATTGAAAGCCTTTCTGTTGTTGCCATGCAGAGAATACTTGACTAGATAATGTATAAGCCTTGGGTATTAAAGGACAGGATTCCATTATTTTAAAGCTCATTACACTTGTTGGAGACTTCCAGTTACAGGCTTTACCGTAAACTAAACAGAATGCCAATCATGTGTGGTCCATAACCTGTACAGTAATCCTTTAAGCAATGTATCTTGAGCTTGTTTCTTGTTTGCTTTTCATTTTTACTTTATCATGTTTTCCCCATGAAACAAGTTGTCAGGCAGCAGGTCTTTTGGATAAGAAACATTTACAAGTGGGCATCACATAGATTTCTACTTTCAGCATGTTGCTTGGTACTTTAATAAAGCTGAATATATTATAATTAGAACTGCAGTGCAAGGAGAAGTGGTTTGAGTTGAGTGCTTCTGGTTTTTCTTATACTTGATTGTGACTGGCATTCCAGTAATTTAAAGTAATTTATTTTTTCATGCCTCACAACCTTTTGTTTCCATCTAGATATTAAGTAAGCTGTCATGCAGCCAATGCATTGAAATATTTTTATTCTTCTACACTTATTTTTGTCTTGATTGGACTTTCATAATGATGGTTTGCCACCCAGGGCATTAAAGTTAGTTTGTGGTTTTGTGCATAGCTCCTCCACCCTTCCCTTGACCCCCATTCAGCCTCCTGCAGCCCCCCTGTGATTTGAAGTCACCAGCCGCCACTGAGACTACAGTCTCAGGCTATGTAGAGATCTAAGCAATGGAGTGCCCCCACTCCTAAAGCAGGGAGTGGTAAGTCACCTCCTGATTGAAAAAGCTCACAATGACTTCTTTACTCCACTTCTCAGCCATGCCCAATTGCACACTGCCCTTCTGCAAACACCTGGGAAACCACCCCTCAGGGGAGAACACATTCCACTAGGGCAACATCTACCTCTACAGCATTTCTCAGGGGAGTCCCTACCAGGGACATCCTGGAAGCTGACACACCTTCACCAAGCATTACCACGTGCCTGTCTTTTCCAACTCCAGGGCAAGTTTTGCTACAGCAGTCTTGCAAGACTTACTAGCCAGTCCTAATTCTTCTTGACTGCCTCCACCCTTCTTCAGCTTCGGGAATCCACATAAGTGTGATGACTGCAACAGTGAAACACGAAGAACATAGTCCAGTTGTGTACACTTACCATAAATGTAGATGTTTGAGTGTATTCATAGTTGCAGTCCTGGTTTCCCTCCCTACAGTCCCCTTGTTTTCTCTCTCTCTCTCTCTCTCTTAGGCTATTACTATTGGTATTGGTATTTACTTTTTACTGGTGGTGTTTTCCCCACCATAACTTAGCTCCCTATTTGGGGGGCTCCTAACATTTGGGACAAGAAAAACTGATGTAATGGCGTTGGCTGCCTGTTTTTATACCCCTGACGACTTGACGTCAGTCCTAGAGTGACAGCGTCTGACACAGAAATACTAAGTCTCTGGTATTCGTGCCGACTGAGCACTACCTGCAGGCAGATAACCCAAGTGTGATGATTGCAGCAGTGAATACACTCAAACATCTACATTTATGGTAAGTGTACACAACTGTAGTTTCTACGTACACACTCTAATGCAGAGATAATGTAAACATTCCTGCTTCTTTCTGCATTCTCAGAATTTAAACTTGCTTATTGCTGCCATAAGAGAGATGAGAAAAGCGAGCCCATTCCATTCTTTGGTAAGTTGCAGAACATGCCTTGCCATGGGATGTGTCTGCTCGTGTGTTTGTGTAAAATGTTCTAGTTAGGGATGGCAGGTTAGTTAACTTGCTCAGGCTCAAACCCTGTACCTTGGTCACAGGAGATGAGCCTCAATCACCAACTGCCAGACTGCTCAAGGAATTGTGAGTTTCAGAGCTGCTCAAGGAATTGTGAGTTTCAGTGCATTTTTAAGGAATTGTGAGATGTCATTCTGTTCATATGTTGCAGTATTCAGTACCAGTAGGTTTACTCCTCTTGCTACCTGAATGTCCGGCCAGTATACAAAAGATTTCAGTCACTGTATGGTGTGTGGAACGTCTGACGTGGCTAGCAGAGCATGGGCCATAAAAGTGACGTCTGCATGCACCACCCCTCAGAACTTCCCAGATGCCATTCTAACATCAGGTGTTCTTGCCTTCCCAGCTGACGGATTCTAGAGAAGTCAGATAAGTGCCAAATTTTTTCTATTTCTAATGCTTGTTCATGTCATCCCAAAAGGGCAAGTGTAAGTGCGGATGTCAGATACCTCACAAGGATGTCCACAGTCAGTGTCTTTTGTTTAGGTAGATCACATGACTACAAGGCCTGCACCATCTGCCAGGTGTTTGTGCCCAAAACTCTTCACAGCCATCTCCACGCACTCAACCTATACCTAGAGAACCAACATCTCAAACATTGGGTATGGAGGGTTCCGCCAACTTGCCTGCCGAACCGCCAAAAAAGAAGGCCAAGACCGTCAAGCCTACTACTATCGCTGCACCTCATTCGTCTGACTCTCAGCCTGTGGCCAACGTCAGCCTGGTTGAAGACTCAGGCTCCACCTGTTCAGATACAACAGGTACATACATGGAAGTTGCACAATCCTGCATGGAGGGCACTTCCACAGAGGCTTTTCTGATGTCAGTTTCTGACGCCGGGGGACCAGTGATTTTGGTAGCACCGTCGGATCCCTCAGTTACCATAGGAAGGAAAAAAGAAAGCATTTGTCTCCTGCTCCTGAAAGTACCCTGGACTGGCAGGCCTTCAGCCAAAGCCTCTTTAATGCCTTTATGGCCTTGTGGCCTACCACTCCAGGGACATTAACTGTTCCTCCTACTATACTGAGCCCTAGGCCTCAGACATCAGATCCCTCCCAGAGGGAAGAAGAATTCTCTGATTCTTCTTCTGCGGAATCCCTTTCATATTCCTCCTGGCTGCCATCTCCCCGGGGTATGGCTTCCCAGAAGAAGAATCTGTGGACCCTGACTCCCCAGCAGAGGATTTAACTTTTGGGATACCATTACTATAATGAAGAACACTTCCCAAGAAGGAAGAATCTGTGGACCCATGCAGAGAAACTTGACTGTAATTTAAGCCTTGGGTATTAAAGGACAGGATTCCATTATTTTAAAAAGCTCATTACACTTGTTGGAGACTTCCAGTTACAGGCTTTACCCGTAAACTAAACAGAATGCCAATCATGTGTGGTCCATAACCTGTACAGTAATCCTTTAAGCAATGTATCTTGAGCTTGTTTCTTGTTTGCTTTTCATTTTTTACTTTTATCATGTTTTCCCCATGAAACAAGTTGTCAGGCAGCAGGTCTTTTTTGGATAAGAAACATTTTACAAGTGGGGGCATCACATAGATTTCTACTTTCAGCATGTTGCTTGGTACTTTAATAAAGCTGAATATATTATAATTAGAACTGCAGTGCAAGGAGAAGTGGTTTGAGTTGAGTGCTTCTGGTTTTTCTTATACTTGATTTTGACTGGCATTCCAGTAATGTATTTAAAAAGTAATTTATTTTTTCATGCCTCACAACCTTTTGTTTCCATCTAGATATTAAGTAAGCTGTCATGCAGCCAATGCATTGAAATATTTTTATTCTTCTACACTTATTTTTGTCTTGATTGGACTTTCATAATGATGGTTTGCCACCCAGGGCAGCGTATTTAATTAAAGTTAGTTTTTTTGTGGTTTTGTGCATAGCTCCTCCCCTTTGTGGTTGACCACACCCCTTCCCTTTGACCCCGCCCATTCAGCGTCTCCTGCAGCCCCCCTGTGATTTGAAGTCACCAGCCGCCACTGAGACTACAGTCTCAGGCTATGTAGAGATCTAAGCAATGGTGCCCCACTCCTAAACCGAAAGTGGTAAATGCCTCTGATTGAAAAACTCCTGACCTTCTTTACTCCACTTCTCAACCATGCCCAATTACGTGCCCCTAGGGTGACTTGCTTGCGCTTCATGCAAAAACTGGATGTGTCCATCACTCCAGGACCAGTGGGTCCTTAACATTTATATTCAGAAATTTAATTATACTGCCAACTGGTGGTTTCTTCTTCCTCCAAACCAGTGAAATAAAACCAAGTACTTTCCCTACTCCATGTCAGAGCTATTCAGCCTGTTCCAGTAGAACAGAGAGGGTCAGAGATTCTACTCCAGATTCTTCCTGGTACCCAGGAAAGAGGACACTTGATGCCCAATCCTGGATCTTTCAAATCTCAGCACCTTCCTGGTGATACCAAAATTCAAAATGCTTACCCTGCAACACCTTATTCCTATGCTAGTCAAGGATGCCTGGTTAGTCACCCTAGACTTAAAAGAAGCCTATCTGCACATCCCCATAAGGGAGTCATGCAGGAGGTGTCTACATTTCTGGGCAGGATCTATGCATTATCAGTTATCTGCACTTCTCTTTGGCTTATCTACTGCACCCAGGGTATTCATAAAATGCCTGGCTCCAGCCATTGCGTACTGCAGGCAGAGAAATTTATTTATTTATTTTACATTTGTTGACCGGGCTGGTCTAGCTGGATATATTTCCATTTTCAGTAGAGGCCCGGGGAGAAAATCTCCAAACAGTAAAAACATGAAATACAAACAGTGAAGGAATCATAATTGTTACATAGTACATAAACATAGTAGAAATAAAGTAAGCATCTTTTTTTTTTTTTTTTTTTTTTTGTCAACCAGTATGTATCATTGTGATCACCAGTTCAGTTCCTCATAAGAGAAATAATGAGGAAAAAAACAAAAAAACTTAGTATGGTATAGACAAATATGAGCGCAGGCAAGGAAGGGTTAGTCTGTTTACTGCATGGGCATAACCAGTGTATTTTAAAGTGTGTTTTGAGCTCTTGTTTAAAGAGAGGCAAAGAAGAGAGTGATGTTAGTTCTTTGGGAAGTAGGTTCCAGTCTTTTCCCACAGTGTTAGAAAACAGTTTGCCAAATTGTAGTTTGCTGCTAGAATTGTGAGCAGCTTTTAAAGGGAAATTGTGAGATTATTTGTTATAGGAGTATTCAGTACCAGTAGGTTTACTCCTCTTGCTACCTGAATGTCCGGCCAGTATACAAAAGATTTCAGTCACTGTATGGTGTGTGGAACGTCTGACGTGGCTAGCAGAGCATGGGCCATAAAAGTGACGTCTGCATGCACCACCCCTCAGAACTTCTCAGATGCCATTCTAACATCAGGTGTTCTTGCCTTCCCAGCTGACGGATTCTAGAGAAGTCAGATAAGTGCCAAATTTTTTCTATTTCTAATGCTTGTTCATGTCATCCAGAAAGGGCAAGTGTAAGTGCGGATGTCAGATACCTCACAAGGATGTCCACAGTCAGTGTCTTTTGTTTAGGTAGATCACACGACTACAAGGCCTGCACCATCTGCCAGGCGTTTGTGCCCAAAACTCTTCACAGCCATCTCCACGCACTCAACCTATACCTAGAGAACCAACATCTCAAACATTGGGTATGGAGGGTTCCGCCAACTTGCCTGCCGAACCGCCAAAAAAGAAGGCCAAGACCGTCAAGCCTACTACTATCGCTGCACCTCATTCGTCTGACTCTCAGCCTGTGGCCAACGTCGGCCTGGTTGAAGACTCAGGCTCCACCTGTTCAGATACAACAGGTACATACATGGAAGTTGCACAATCCTGCATGGAGGGCACTTCCACAGAGGCTTTTCTGATGTCAGTTTCTGACGCCAGGGGACCAGTGATTTTGGTAGCACCGTCGGATCCCTCAGTTACCATAGGAAGGAAAAAAGAAAGCATTTGTCTCCTGCTCCTGAAAGTACCCTGGACTGGCAGGCCTTCAGCCAAAGCCTCTTTAATGCCTTTATGGCCTTGTGGCCTACCACTCCAGGGACATCAACTGTTCCTCCTACTATACTGAGCCCTAGGCCTCAGACATCAGATCCCTCCCAGAGGGAAGAAGAATTCTCTGATTCTTCTTCTTCTGCGGAATCCCTTTCATATTCCTCCTGGCTGCCATCTCCCCGGGGTATGGCTTCCCAGAAGAAGAATCTGTGGACCCTGACTCCCCAGCAGAGGATTTAACTTTTGGGATACCATTACTATAATGAATGAACACTTCAAGTGGGAAGCATCTGAAATGACAGAGGTGCAAAAAAGGTACTATGACCTCATTCAGATGGATTCCCCAATCTCCTACTGCTGTTCCACCCATTCTTCCTGCTTTTCTGGATGACTTCTCATCAGCATCCTTGAATCCAGACTCACAGCCCCCTGCCCCATGCCGACCTGACAGGTTTTATAAAGTCCCTGAGACTGGTAAGTTTCTAATTAAGTGTCCTGCTGCAGACCCTGCCACTATTTCCATTTCCACTGATAAGGCTTCAAAACTATTGCTTTCCACCACCCTCCTACCTGCTGACAAAGACAGAAAAAACATGGAACATCTGGGTAAGAAAATGTATACTTCTGCTACTCTGGCTTTCAGAGCTACTAATTACCAGATACACATGGCTAAATATGCCTTATCTCTTTTGGAGAAGGTCTCAAAGAAATTGTCGCTGATTTTGTTGCCAAAGCTTCACTGTCTTCTCTTGTTGCTCTCACCTCTCAGGTTACCAGGCACTCTATCAAGTGCAGTTGCAATGCTATACTGTTCAAACAAGCTCCTCGTGGTCCTGCAGAGTGGTCTTAGCTACAGAGAACTCAGAAAAGCGACTACTTTCTGGATTTAAATATCTTTGCTTTTTTAAACTGGATGTCCATCACTCAGGACCACTGGGTCCTTAACATTGATTTCCAGGGGGTACAAATTATATTTCCATTCACTGCCAACCCCAAGTGGGTTTCCAAACCTTCCTCCAAACCAGTGGGCGGAGGCTCAAAACCAAGTACTTTCCCTACTCAATATCAGAGCTATTCAGCCTGTTCCAGTAGAACAGAGGGGGTCAAGGATTCTACTCCAGATTCTTCCTGGTACCCAGGAAAGAGGACACTTGATGCCCAATCCTGGATCTTTCAAATCTCAGCACCTTCCTGGTGATACCAAAATTCAAAATGCTTACCCTGCAACACCTTATTCCTATGCTAGTCAAGGATGCCTGGTTAGTCACCCTAGACTTAAAAGAAGCCTATCTGCACATCCCCATAAGGGAGTCATGCAGGAGGTGTCTACATTTCTGGGCAGGATCTATGCATTATCAGTTATCTGCACTTCTCTTTGGCTTATCTACTGACCCAGGGTATTCATAAAATGCCTGGCTCCAGCCATTGCTGCAGGCAGAGAAATTTATTTATTTATTTTACATTTGTTGACCGGGCTGGTCTAGCTGGATATATTTCCATTTTCAGTAGAGGCCCGGGGAGAAAATCTCCAAACAGTAAAAACATGAAATACAAACAGTGAAGGAATCATAATTGTTACATAGTACATAAACATAGTAGAAATAAAGTATGCATCTTTTTTTTTTTTTGTCGACCAGTATGTATCATTGTGATCACCAGTTCAGTTCCTCATAAGAGAAATAATGAGGAAAAACAAAAACTTAGTATGGTATAGACAAATGAGCGCAGGCAAGGAAGGGTTAGTCTGTTTACTGCATGGGCATAACCAGTGTATTTTAAAGTGTGTTTTGAGCTCTTGTTTAAAGAGAGGCAAAGAAGAGAGTGATGTTAGTTCTTTGGGAAGTAGGTTCCAGTCTTTTCCCACAGTGTTAGAAAACAGGGAGTTTCCAGCCAAATTGTTAGTTTTGGTTATGCTAGCTAGAAGCTTGTTAGAGCAGCGAGTGTATCTAGGTTTTTATAGGGGATTATGAGATTGGATAGTATAGGAGTTCTATTAGGTTGATAAAATATCTTGTGGGCCATGGTTAGTTGGGAGATTTTTAGAAGGTTTTGAATTTCTAGCCAGCCCAGCTGCATGAGATTTAGGCACTGGTGGGTATGAAAAGGATAACCCGTGGCTAATCTGGCGATGTTGTTATAGGCATGCTCTAGTTTGACAAGGTTATTCTTTTTGAGATTAGTATATATGGGAGAGGCATAAAGAAGAGTAGAAATTAAATGGGAGTGTGCAATTTGGGTTTTAGCTGTTGGAGTTAAGAAGGATATCCAAATTTACCCATACTTGGACGACTGCCTGATTCAGGCGGACAGTCCGGAATTGCTACTGCAGCACCTGACATTTGTAAAAAACCTTCTCATTTCATTGGGGTACACCATCAATGAAAAGAAATCAAATATTTTACCCAGTCAAAAAATTGTATGCCTGGGAGTAAGATTGGACACAACTTCCCAGATGGCATTCCTCACTTCAGAAAAGCAAGTCTATCTGACAGACTACTTCAAACAAATGGCCACCAGAACCCAGCTGTCTGCAAGAAAAATACTGCAAACCCTAGGGTTCATGGCCTCATGTATACTGCTAATTCCATATGCAAGACTGCATACGAGGAGTCTTGCCAACATTTTCAAGATCCGGAAACAGTCATCCCTATCATACCCTGTCTAAGGACAGAGTTCCTTTGGGGAGAAGCATGCAACCATAACAAGGAACTGCCATTTACTCAACCCCACCCCGCCCAGACCCTAACCACAGACCCATCAGACTATGCCTGGCGGGCTCACATGGTTGGCAAATTTATTCAGGGCCACTGGAACCTTCAAAAGCCTCAAAAATGCTATTCATGCCCTGAGTTTCACCTATTTTGGCAACTCCAGAAAAACCAAGTTGTACATAAAAACTAGCCTGGCCCGGAACAGACTCCAGAGGGAAGAAGAATTCTCTGATTCTTCTTCTTCTGGAATCCCTTTCATATTCCTCCTGGCTGCCATCTCCCCGGGGTATGGCTTCCCAGAAGAAGAATCTGTGGACCCTGACTCCCCAGCAGAGGATTTAACTTTTGGGATACCATTACTATAATGAAGGAACACTTCAAGTGGGAAGCATCTGAAATGACAGAGGTGCAAAAAAGGTACTATGACCTCATTCAGATGGATTCCCCAATCCCCTACTGCTGTTCCACCCATTCTTCCTGCTTTTCTGGATGACTTCTCATCAGCATCCTTGAATCCAGACTCACAGCCCCCTGCCCCATGCCGACCTGACAGGTTTTATAAAGTCCCTGAGACTGGTAAGTTTCTAATTAAGTGTCCTGCTGCAGACCCTGCCACTATTTCCATTTCCACTGATAAGGCTTCAAAACTATTGCTTTCCACCACCCTCCTACCTGCTGACAAAGACAGAAAAACCATGGAACACCTGGGTAAGAAAATGTATACTTCTGCTACTCTGGCTTTCAGAGCTACTAATTACCAGATACACATGGCTAAATATGCCTTATCTCTTTTGGAGAAGGTCTCAAAGAAATTGTCGCTGATTTTGTTGCCAAAGCTTCACTGTGTTCTCTTGTTGCTCTCACCTCTCAGGTTACCAGGCACTCTATCAAGTGCAGTTGCAATGCTATACTGCTCAGACAAGCTCCTCGTGGTCCTGCAGAGTGGTCTTAGCTACAAAGAACTCAGAAAAGCGACTACTTTCTGGATTTAAATATCTGCTTTTTTTTTCACTTGGAATAGCTTCTGTAGCTTACCCTGAACTAGCTTAAACTGTTTTTTTAACTGTTTGCTGCATTATTTTAAAATCTGCACTTAAAGTTACTTTTTAGTCGAATTTGATTGAAAGTTTGTTTGTTTGTTTAATTTAACTGTTGAGGCTGCCCACTAAAGTGTGCTAGCCTGTGTAACTGATTTATCACTGTTTCTGCATTTTCTGTGTGTTTCTATCAAAAAAACCCAAAAAAATAATCCTTGTTTTCCCGCCTCTCCTCGACTAGTTTAGACCAATTTACAGGCATTGCTGTATTCTGGGCTGTGGTGTAGTTCCTGTGTTGTCCATTACCTTACTTGGATAGAAGGAAGTTTCTTTGCTCACCAGTGGGAGTGGGGAGCCTTGAACAGCCTACCTGTCCCTGTAGGAAGTGACCTCAGCACAAGAAACTGTAGTAATTGGTTGTTTTGGACCATTTCTAGCTCTTTTGTAGTTCCCTGTTTAAAATCCGCCTCTGGGCGTTTTTTTCTGGCTATACTGCTCAGACAAGCTCCTCATGGTCCTACAGAGTGGTCTTAGCTACAGAGAACTCAGAAAAGTGACTACTTTCTGGATTTAAGTATCTTTGCTTTTTTTTCACTTGGAATAGCTTCTGTAGCTTACCCTGAACTAGCTTAAACTGTTTTTTTAACTGTTTGCTGCATTATTTTAAAATCTGCACTTAAAGTTACTTTTTAGTCTAATTTGATCGAAAGTTTGTTTGTTTGTTTAATTTAACTGTTGAGGCTGCCCACTAAAGTGTGCTAGCCTGTGTAACTGATTTATCACTGTTTCTGCATTTTCTGAGTGTTTCTATCAAAAAAACAAAAAAATAATCATTGTTTTCCCGCCTCTCCTCGACTAGTTTAGACCAGTTTACAGGCATTGCTGTATTCTGGGCTGTGGTGTGAATGTGTGTGTCATTACCTTACTTTGATTGGAGGAAGAAGTTTTTTCACCAGTGGGAGTGGGGGGGGCCTGAGCAGAGCAACTATCTGTCCCTGTAGTGAGTGACCTCCACACTAAGAAGTGTGGTTGTTTTGGACCATTTCTATCTTTCTTGTAGTTCCTGTTTAAAATCAACGTTTGCATGGCTTTATGCGGTTGTGCGATAGCGCAGTGTGTTAAACAAGGTTAAACTTCTTCTGGCTCCGCCAAGTTTGCTCTTCAAATTTTCCCTTAAGGAAGCTCTACTCTTAGTATAATCAGACTACTCACTATATTTTAAGCCTAGCACTTGTTCTCAATACTTCTCTACTAAGTAAGCACTCTCGTACTAAGTAAAGCACTACATCTACCTACCACCCCTGTGAATATCCACTTCCCTTAAAGGTACAGCAGTCCCTTATACTGTTCTAGCATGTCGAGTGGTAGATTACCGGTGTCCTCTCCAGTTCAACTGGTCAATCTGGGTATCTTGAGACAATGCTGCAATTGTCTCATGTACACAGACAACCCTCTCCTCCTCTCAACAAACACAAATACATGTGAGAGATGCAACTATATAGCCAAACTGGAGGCTGAACTCTCTCAACTCAGGGCTGGCATGACCAGACAGGAGGAGATGGTAACCACACACACAACAATCCCAGTCCCACATAGACAACGGTCACTAGAGCCATTGATGAGGGCAAAGCAGTCCATACAGCCTACCTGGACTTGGCTAAGGCCTTCGACACAATACCCCACTCAGGCATCATAGATAAGCTCAACAGCTTAAACATAAACCCTTATGTCACTAGATGGGTTGCAAACTGGCTAAAGAACAGAACCCATAAAGTTAAAATCGCTGGAGCAATGTCAGACTCAAAGCCAGTCACAAGTGATGTCCCACAGGGATCTGTCCTGGGACCCCTCTTGTTCGGCATTTATTTCTCAAATGTTAAAGCAAACATGGGAGGGTTGTGGCTGACAAAGTTCGCAGATGACTGCAAACTAGGTGCCATAGTCGATACACCAGAGGACACATACATCCTACAAAAAGGCCTCACAGAAATGGACAACTGGTGCCAGAGTCACGGCCTTAAACTAAATGCCAAAAAATGTATAGTCATCCCCTTTGGGAAAAACAAAGTACCCACAAATTATCACATAGACAGCAACCCACTGAGTATGGAAAAAGTAATCAGAGACCTAGGGACCCAAGTCGACAGCGACCTCTCATTTGACACCCACGTTGCCAAAGTGGTTAGAAAAACATTCTACCTTGCACACCTCATCATGAAGGGATTCACATCCATATCCAGGGATATCATTGTACCCCTATACTCCTCCCTCATCAGACCCATGATTGAGTACAATGCCCCATTTGGTATGTACCTCACCCGGCATTTGCAACAGCTGGAGAGACCACAAAAGTACCTCACCAAGAGGATCAAGGGTCTCCAACATATGTCTTATTCTGCCAGACTAAAGAAACTTCAGCTCTATTCAGTAGCATACCGCCTGCTCAGAGGTGATCTCTGCCTGACGTACAAGGCCATGTCCAATCAGGATCTGATGGACATGTTCCACCTCAAAAAATCCAAATCCATCAGGACCATGAGAGCCAAAGACTGAAATCTCGGCACAAGTATGAATAGGACATGCTGGAGGGATAGATTCATAACCCAGAGGCTTCCCATGCTTTGGAACAAGATCCCAGTTCGTATTAGGAGAGCCCCTCACTGACTCTCTTCAAGAGAAATCTTGATGAGTGGATGGGAGATCGTAAGTTTACCCCAGGGGTTACATCTGTGTCACTGCTAGACAGGGGCACAGTAAACTAATTCTATTATATAAGGGGACCCTCATTGTGTCACTACTAGACAGAGGCACAGTATTCTAATTTTATTCTGTACATTTTTGTATCATTTCATGGGGTGGCAAAAGCCACATCACTATGGCTAGGCTTACAAATGCCCCAGGGCAGATAGCCTAGTACTATACTATGAAACTATGAGGCCTCAGCCAGGTCAGCAGCATTAGCATCTGCCTTGAAGAGGTATTCCTGGCTACGCCTCCAACCTCTTCCAGAAGACTTTAGACCCAAGCTGCTTGATACTGCTATGGACAATACAGCCGTTTTTGGAACAAAATTGGTTGACTTATTCAAGTCATTACAACAAAAAAGAAAAGAGACGCAGGATTTAAAACACCTGCTGGTTTCTCCAACTCCAAAATTCCAGAGGAATTACCCAGCAAAAATACAGTTTATTAGAAAGCACCGTCACCCACTTGCCTCCAAACGGCCTAGGAAAACCTCCAGGAAGCAACCCACTCCTACCAGAGCCTCACCATCTACTCGCCAGAGGCTGCCCTTTCAAGACAAAGTAGGTAGTGCCTGACTATCTGCCAAGCTTAGAGACACCACCTTCCCCCTCTATCCCTCTCTCTGTGCGTCTCTCTCACTGTCTCTAAGTCTGGAGACTCATCACTTCAGACAAATGGGTTCTTTCTATAATAGAAAATGGGTACTTTATGACCTGGCTCATGCCTCCAAATATAAGAGGTATCCCACAGCACCAAAAGAACAACTCCCCCTATTGCAGCCAGTGCTAGGCAACCTTATGGCTCAAGGCACCATTCACAGAGTTCCACTGTCTGCAAAAGGAAGAGGCTTCAACTCCAGGATTTTCCTAGTTTCAAGAAAAGACGGCCCCTGCAGGCCTTCAGGATACTGACCTTACCAGCTCTTTCTGCTCCTATTCTCCCAAGGGTTCATGGCCACCTTAGATGTCAAGGACACCTACCTTCACATCCCTATAAGGCCCACTTTCGGTAAATACCTGAGGTTCTCTGTGGGCTCCTCTCACTTTCAGTTCTCTGCCTTGCCCTTTGGGCTTTCCACTGCACCCAGAGTCTTCACCAAATGTCTGGCTCCAGTTATTGCCTTCTGCAAGACAAAAGGAATACAGATTTTTCCTTACCTGGATGACCTGCTCATTCAGGCAGATTGCACACAAGCCCTCCTGCAACACTTAAAAATTGCCATTACTCTCCTACAGTTTCTGGGATTTCAGATCAAGTTTCTAAAATCCCAATTGGAACCTACTCAAGGCATTGTCTTCTTGGGGTGCAGGATTTGTATAGACATCATGAAAGCCTACCCCCCCAAAAGGTAAAGAGCTTGACACAACACCTACTTCTGGTCCTCCAGACCACAGAATTGACCACAGGGCAGTACTTCAGGCTCTTGGGCTACATGGCATCCACTATCTCCGTGTTACAGCTAGCAAGACTCCATATGAAGAAATTGCAGCAATACCTTAGGTCAGTTTGGACCCAGCATTTCCACTCCCTCAAGTACAAGGGTACCCCTCCTGCCCTGCCTCAAACAAGAAATTCATTGGTGGTTGAAGCAGGTGAATCTCAACCCAGTTCTTCCTCCAACCACCTCAACCCAAACGGATCATGTAAACACATGCTTCAGACTTGGGCTGTGTCGGAACTCTGGGGCACCTGTAAGTACAACGAATGTGGCCAGGGTCACACAGGAAAGAACGCATCGATGTCTGAGAAATGAGTGGAATATTATTGGCCCTGCGAGCCTTCCAAACCAATCGCCTACAAGGGACACTAAAAATCTTTACAGACAATACCACAGTGCTGTGGTATCTCAATAAGTGTGTGTGTGTGTGTGTGGGGGGGTTCAAGTCTTATTTGCTTTGCAAACTGCCTCTCCTGGTGTGGGAACTGGCCAACTCCCAGGCAGTAACCTTACAGGCGGTCTACATACCTTCACAACAGAATTCTCAAACAGACTCCCTCAGCAAATCCATGACAAACACACACGAATGGATGCTTCACAGGGATGTCTTCCTGGACCTGGTCCACCGGTGGGGTACACCTCAAATAGACCGGTTTGCATCCTCCATCAACAGGCAGCTTTCTTCCTTCTGCACCAGACATACAGAACTTCAGGCTTTGGCAAGAGATGCCTTCTCAGTCTCCTGGAAGGAGATGTTTCTCTATGCATTCCCCTCCCCTTCCCTCTTGATTAGAGAGTCCTGCTGAAGATCCAGCAGGACAGACCAAAAATCTTGCTGGTGACTCCCTGTTGGCCATGACGGCATTGGTTCCCCATCCTCTTGTAGCTATCCAAGGGCAATCACCACTAGTTATACCTCAGAGTGGACCTCCTCACACAGCACAAGGTATCCCAAACACACCCACAGTGGCAATCTCTGCACCTCACCCTGTGGGTGATAGGATTCTGATCCCTTTTAGACACCTTTACAATGAGGACATGCTCACTGTCCTGCAGGAGGCCAGGAAACCAAATACCAGGAAATCTTACCTATCATAGTGGAAGAGATTTTCCATATGGTTTCTCAAAAGGCAGTTGGACCCACTGAAAAACGAGTCCCCCTTTACTACTGTCTTACCTGTGTGAACTTTTGCAGACAGGGTTAGCTTTCTCTTCCATTAAGACTAACTTATCTTCCATTTCAGCATGTCCTCCCCTGGATCCCCCACTAGCTTCCAGACTAACATTTACATTATTCCTTAAAGGGGTCCTCCATCTCAGACCACCTAGGAAACCCTATCCTCCTCCATGGGACCTCAATTATGTTTTAGAGAAACTCACACTTCCCCCATTCGAGCCAGTAGATAAAGCTTGCCTAAAGCATTGCACATGGAAGATTGTCCTCCTCATGGCCTTAACCTACACCAGGAGAGTGTCACAGTTACAAGTCCTCATGGCTATTCTACCCTTCCTAATATTCCACACGAACAGGGTTACTCTTAGAACTAACCCTTTCTTCATGCCCAAGGTGATGAATGACCTTTCCCTAAATCAAGCCGTCCACCTACCAACCTTCTTCCCTAACCCACGGTGAGAGAGTACTCCATTACTTGGATGTGCACAAACAACTCAGATTTCATCTGCACAAAGCCAAGTCCATCGGACATGCCGATCAACTCTTTGTCTTCTTCCACCCCAGAGCCCTAGGGAAGCCAGTATCAAAACAAACAATTTCAACATGGATTTCCAAAGCTATTAACTTTTGCTACAAATACCATGGGAAATTCCTGCAAGGTACTGTCAAAGCCTGTTCCAACAGAGCAATGACCTCCTCAGGGGCCTTTTTTAGGGGTTTGGATAACTCCATTATACTGGAAGCAGCCACTTGGTCTTCAGTGCATACCATCACCAAACACTACAAGTCAGACCACATTTCTAGGGCAGAGCTGGTTTTGCCAGGGCTATCCTTCATGGATTCTTGGAGAACTGTATTAGGCCACCTCCCTTTTCTGCACAGTGAGCTTTGGCACTCATCCATTGGCACTGAGTACTGCAACATGTGAATAGAAGGACATATAAAAGTTGTGTAAAATCTTACCATAACCATAGATGTCCTTCTCTTCCATGTTGCAATATTCCTTCTCACCCACCTACCCCTCCTGTTAAAATTCATTTCCCTTTCTGGATGGCACAGGACTGGCCTTAGCCTTACTAGGCCTGGTTCTGACTGGGGCTTACAGTTCTCAGGGCTGGTACGTGCATGGTGGTGCATCACTTTTATGGCCCACACTCTGCTAGCCATGTAAGATGTCCCACACATCATACAGTGAGTGAAATCTTTTGTATACTGGCCGGACGTTCGGGTAGCAAGAGGAGTAAACCCACTGATAATGAATACTGCAACTTGGAAGAGAAGTTAAGATTTTACACAACTTTTCTTTTCAATGGAAAAGAAGTTTACTCTTGGTCATGCTAAGTCTTTTCAATGTACAAGTATTTTGTTCAGCAAATGGCAGTCGTCGTTTGTACCATAGAATTTCAAAGCAGTGCTGGTAGCACAACAAGTAGCATACTTGCCTTTGGTGCAGAAGGCTGTGGGGTCTACTGCCTTGTAGATGGATTGCTGATACAGCAGTGCACTTTAAAGGAGGATGGAGGTGCTGCACTCCTGAGTGTCTCCTCCTTTGGATAAAACGCCTTGTAACTATGAACCTGTTGTCTGTTTGCCAGTCATTCCCATTGCAGTATTACCAGCTTACCAATTATTTTTTAATGTAGCAAAAGCAATTTATTCTTCGAGGGCAGCAGTCGGTGAATTTGTACATAAAAGACTGAAATTTAAAGTTGTTTGCTAGTACCAACCTGTTTATTAGTTACAGATCTCTTTAATGTGGAATTATTCAGATGAGTTTACTTCTGCAGGGATTGTGCATATTGACTGATGTTGATGAATTGTAATGACAGAGATTTTAATGGCCTTCTTTGGTGGAAGTGGTCTGATATGGGTAGTTTTGTCATTATTGGTTCATATTTTGTTTCATTGCTTACTGGAAAATACTAAAAACTACAAATTCAAAACACACTCTAACAAGTGGTGCTGTATTACACAAGGAATACAATTTAATACAATCAGGAAGGTGAATCAAAGAGAACATGCATGTATGCATGGTCTTAAAAATGTGTGCAGGGGGCCTATGTTTAGAAAACAACCCAAAGGTAAACTGCCACTGGCCAAATGCATTTTCCTTAAATGTGAGTTTCATTGTCATTTCAGTGTGTGTGTTACAAGGGCAGCGAAGTGTATTGTGCATGCTAAGTCTTGTTTTCATTGTGAGATTGTATTGTTTTGTTTAGCAAATGGCTGTCGGTGTTTCTGTTATAAAATCTGAAGTTAAAGTTTTAAGTTAAATCCAGATATCTGTAGTCATAGAAGTACAGAAGAAAATAGTATGTGCACTGACAGGTTTGAACAGTGTTTATGGTAACTGGGTAGAAATATCCCAGTAATAGCTGCAGGGGGGGGCATTACCCTGCCTAGGCCCCCTTTTGACCATGATCCAACTCTGATTCAGATCCAGATAATCTCAGGTGTAGAAAACAGTTGTTATAAAACAAGTTAGTCCACTTATTCTTCTATGTTATATAGTGTAAATGCAATATACTTTCTAATGTTCATCCGTAACATTTTAACCTGTGAGCAGTTTTATAAGATATGCTTTCAGGCCCTTCTATCTGTAGTGCATCTGATGCACTGTCCCACCAGGAAGCTCAGTTTTGATGACCATGACACCAGAAAATTGTATTTTAATTTGAAGAGTCATCTGTAGTGAGAGGGGCACACACAAATGCTTCCTTGTAATGTCCTGTCATGTGACTATTTTTTTAAATCTAAAGCATCTGTACTTTTTTCTTATTATACCTCCTTTGGCATATGTTACTGCCCTTGAGTTAAGGGATGCATGCAGCCATGGAATTATCAGTTATTTCTGGATGCTCTTCTAGTTTAGATCAACAACTGGCTGTATTATTTGAGCCCAGTTTAATCAAGGGGACAGTTTAATGAAATCCACCTTCTCCTTAGAGCTTGTGTGACCTTGGAGCTAATTACATTTAGTCATCATCATCAACAAACCCTTTTTCCCACTTTCTACATTGGATCCAAGTGTGATGTCAACTGTTGCAATTTATTTATCAATGTGCCCAGAAAATAAAGCAGCTGCTGTTCAGGTTACAGTGCTGTACATTTACCTTATGTCTTCAAGGGTAGATGCACTTTATGGTAACAAAACTATTTTGCAGACCATACATCTTCATTTTACAGTATATATCCCCAACAGTACAAACTAGTTTGTGTGATAAACAGATGTATAACCCCATCGAATGCCATCAAGTAGTATATGACATTCAGGGGTTATAGACATGCAGTTCACACCACTGACCATCAAATGATATGTAATGGGAAATTGACCTTAAGAGCTTATACTAAATGTACACTGCTGCCTCGAGTAATAACTATACCATACCCAAATAAGATTTGCATGTTACAGCTACATGTCAGAGTTGTAATAACTAGGCTGCCCAGGATTTCTCTCACTTTCAACTGAACTCATTGCTTTCTAGTATAATTTTACCAACAGTCACTGAAACATGTCAAAGGTTATTTTGTGTACATGCACGCTCAGACCATGCACACTCACACACACTATATTCCAGGAGAGGTTAAGGTACTCTTCAGTACCAACCCCCTTCCCTGTCATTATAGTAATTTTAACACCAAGTAGTCAACTCCAGTGATCCAAAAACATAGTTGCTGTCTACTCTTAAAATAAGCCAGCTATAGTATGTGTTTCATAGCTATAACTAAAACAAAAAAGTTAGTTTATACCATACCCTTAAGCTAATAAATACACCATCAACTAGAAGCTTTTTAAAATGAATGATAACATTGTTTACTTAAACAACATTAAGCCACGCATGTCATAAAATGAAATGTAAAGCAGGTTTAAACTTGCACAAAGAAATACCAAAGAGATGGGTTTAAACAGGCAAATGGAATGATGACCTGTACTAGCTTATCTGAACCTCTCGCTGTTAGTAGCTTATGACATAGTTGCTTTTCTAACTCTAACTTGGGAGCCCAAACAGCAGTTGCAAAATTTCTCAAGCATGGGTCTTCCAGCATGAGCTGTTAATAAATGCAGACTTTTTGTACATACTTCATAAGCAAAGCAGAAAAAAAATGATGTATAGTCTTTTTTCCTCTAATAAACAATCACAATCAGAATTTCTTGTTTATATTTATAGTTTTACAGTAGAGAGTCGATTATCTGAAACGTCAGTTATCTGAATCAACCTTCCAAATTTTTCAAGTAGGAAAACTCATAAAGTCTGAATATGTAAACATTATACATATTTGCTTGAGCATGTTTTTTGAGCTTGTAGCCAGCTCGTGTGTAAAAAAATATACTTTATTGTCCACTGGAATTGCTGAATGGTTGAAAAGTGTATTCTTGCGTGCAGAAAAAACAGGATTTTAGAAGTTTTTTTTTTACCTGGCTCAGTTATATGTTTGATTATCTGAACTACCCTAGGTCCCAATTAGTTTGGATAATCACCTCTCTACTGTATATAGTTTATATATTTATGTATATCTATGTGTATGTATATAGATGTTTATGCCATTCTCATTCTGTAGGTTGAAACTTGGTTGGCAGAATAAGAATCCAAGAATACTCACTGAATTTTACTGAAGCCCTAAAAGCTCATCTGTTTGGTCAGTCAGAGTGCATATATTGTTCAGCCATCATCTGCTTTGCTTCCTCGCAAGCAACTCAAACTTTGTAGACATCAGATAAAGCCTTTGGCAGCTGTATGATAACTGCAGTTTCATCGTCAGGCTTTGCTGCCTCATCATAGCATGAAACATTGTCTTTTACTTTGCAGTATAATCTTAACCCTGTGTTTTAAGGTGTGAAAGCTTACAGTATTCATAAATATATCTTGTCTTGATTTCTGCTGATTTTTATTTATCTAACCTGTTTTACAATTTTGAATTTGAAGTCATGTTGCCCTGCACTAATATGACTGACTGCTCTACTTCAGTAGTATGTTTCCTTATCTTCTTTTATGTTCTTATTCTTTTATTTTGTTTTTTGTCTTTTGTTTTTTCTTACATGAGTGAGGCTGGTGCTGATAAGCTTTCCTTTGGGCCATTCCACTTACTACTTGGAAAAATAAGTACACATTTTAAATTGTTTCCAGTGCCATGCCTTCAAACATCTTGAGTGTGTCTAAGGACTTCAGTGATTTTGAGTTTTCAGTGGTGATGCATTGACAGATGGAAGCTTACCTTCCACTGCCCCTTTTGGAGTTGACTGTAAAAGTGTATATGATCCCCTTTGTCCACCTCCTTAGGCAGATCCTTTTCATGGTCATTTTATATCAGTGACTACAGTCATCATTTCACATCTGTTAGTGGTTGCAGACAGTTCTAGACAGGGTGTTCCTGATTCTTTCTCTTGCAGATGACAGATACTCTTATCTGAATTATCATCACTGGAGGGGTGTGAAGAACAGTGGTCTGGAGCTGTTGGAGCTTATTGTTGAAATGCTTCTATAGCAGTCTCCTTGAGTTTATGGTATAGTTCCTGCCTTTGTAGACTGAAACTGCTCCTGAAATACCATCTTTTCCTTTTGAGATGAGACAGGCAGTGGTGTAGTATGTAAATAGGCATACAAATTAGGCTTTTTCCTCTGTGTGGACAAGCATTATGGATGTGAAAGTGGGCTGTCATGCAAGGCTTGTATCAAAGTACAGTCCTCCACTCCAGCTGCCCTTCCTTCTGCCACAAATGACAAGCAATTTGTAGGTTTCCTAGCCTTAGATGTAAAGCACTACTTGTTAAACACTCTCAATATTAGCTGCACATTACCGTGACGTGTCCGTTGTTATTGCTCCTTTTCACTCTTTCTCCCAGTTCCTCCAATCTGCATGTAGTGGCTTTTTCTTCTCGTCTCTTTATCCAAAGGACATAACTGTGTCGTCTTCTCACAAAGAGCCCTAGATCAACACTATACCTAAACTTGACAGAAGGATAAATGCTAGTCAATGGAAGAGTATATACCTGTGTTCACTTTGTTTAAAAAAGAAATACACCTGTTTTACATCCTTGTAACACATTTTCTCTTCAAAGTACAAGCTAATAGGGAAATCTTGACTTAATGTTACTTTTTCAAAGTCTCCCATAGAGTGCCCATATTCTATCCCCACTCCCATTTGCCCTTGCTACGCTCAGGCTTACTCCGCTCCCCTACCCTACTCCCATACCCACCCACCCCCACATCAATTACATTTATAGACACCAAACCACTCCCACTAAGCAGCAACAATTGAACATGTGAGAGAAACAGACAAATGTAGGTTTTGTGGAACCGAATTGGAAACAGTCACACACCTCATTGCTGGTTGCGACACTAATGACAGAAGGACTGTGTACTGAATGGCATAATAATGTAGCTATACTGTTGCACTGGGGATTGTGCAAACATTATGGTATTGAAGTGGCTGAAAAACACTGGAAACATGAGCCACAAAGCATCCTAGAAAATGATGAGGTTTATATCACATGGGATCACCCATTACCAACAGTTCAAAAGATAGATGTTAGAAAACCGGATAAAGTGGTCCAAGAAAAGAGGACAAAAGTAGCACTGATCATTGAAATTGTCACACCCAGTGACTACAGTGTCTTGTGTACAGAGAGAGACAAAGTCATAAAATACCAGGATCTGCAGTCAGAAACGAGAGCCATGTGGAAGAAAGATACCCAGGCAGTTCCAATAGTAGTAGGAGCAGCAGGTCTTATAAAAAAAGAATTTATAGTTGTATTTAGATATGTTACCAATCCATTTAACCCCATATGAATTGCAGAAGGAGTCATTACTGGGCACATTGGGGGCTGCAAAGAGCACTACTGGCTCACATCAAAGAGTGAAACAATACTAATTTCATGAACTTTAATCCTACTCTAACTTAGGAATGGGGTTCATTCCTGTCATAGTATTAGAAACCCGAAAGACTTGGAGAAATTAATAAGAAACAGCAACAATCAATGACTAGAAGACTTTAATTATCGTCATACTAGAAACACATTAGTACTATCCACTCTATAATTCTTAGTCTACCTAATCTAAAACCATTTAAACACTTAAACCATTAGATGTAGCCCCTTATCTCACTCCTCACTATCCAAAATGCTACCATTGTATACCTCTGTTCTTTTAATGCTCTCCCTAGGCACACATTTAACCAACTATCACTCATTCACAACCACTCTTCAACCCTCTCATAAAATCACATCCACCTTTCCTCATCCTAAGAAATACAAAAACTTTGAAATATCCCCAGCCATATATACTTCCACATACATTGAACAATATATTTACACTATACCTGTTCACCATAGTGCAGCTAGTATCTCCATTAGATATCACAAACACATCGCTAAAGTACCACATACTCTTGTTACCATAGCTTCAAAATTTATGATAAGTGGAGATATCTATCCATATACTGATCCCTAAACCTCAATCCCACCAACAAACAATCCCTCCCCTCAGTCCCATAGTACAATTTACCTACCTCACAAAGACTCATATCTATTGTTACTCACCTTAAACCTCAGAAGAATCATTAAGGTTCAGGAACTCTATACCACCCTTTCATTTTACTTACCAGACATTGCTGTCCTAACTGAAAGCTGGCTTAAACCACGCATTAACAATAATGAGATAATTTCTCCCAGGTACAATATTCTTAGAGATGACAATGCAGAAATACTGCTGAGTAAACTCCAAATTAACCCAAACATCCATCTAGTTCTAATAGCTATCCATACCCCGTCAGGTAACAACCTTACTATTATAGAGCACATGCTAAACTGGATATCAAAAACAATTTCTCAAGAAACCGTCATTATGGGTGATTTCAGTACAGACTGGCTCTAATATATTTCCTAAATCCCCAGCGTTCACATCAATCTCTGTGGCATTATGCAAATTATCCAGATCCCTACAAGAATAGACAAAAATATCTAATAAGCAAACTATCGTAGTTTGGACACTGACTGAAAAACCCTCCCACTCATAACACTTTGGCCGTCTCCCTGACAACCTTAGTGATCACATGCCAACCTATCTACTTAGGCGACATATAATCCCACTCAAACATATCAACTGTCAAGTCCACAATAAGAAAAACTTCAATCCTCAAACCCTGATATCCACACTCAAAAATGCAACTGGACCCCCCCCCCCCTTAAGGCCATGCCTCTAGATTTAGCAGTAGAATACTTCAGTGTGACTTCCCTCAATTCTTACTAATATCGCCCCACCCACCTAGCACAGTACACATCAAAGCAAATTGTACCCCATGGCTAACCAATGAAATTAGAACCCTTCTTAAACTTAGAGACTAAGCCTGGAACCTATGGTGTACTAACAAAACTCAACCGAATTACTTAGAATATCAAAAACTCTGAAACAAAGCCAAATCAAACAAGACAAAAAAAAAAATACTGTGTTGACATACAACAGAAACACCAAAGAAATCCCCCAAAATTCTGGTCAGTATTTACAAAGATGCTCAATCCTGGACAACCCTTCCACACCAAACAACCTAGCCACCACTACTGAACAGTTTAACAACTATTTTACTGAAAGTATCCTAGCACTCATCAAAAATAGTTGCCGTACTCAATCAGTCGCACCTGTTACAACCAACAATAACTCATTCACCTTCCAAACCATTCCCACTAGTACCTTCCTAAAACTACTTAATAAATGAAAACCAACAGCAATAGCAACTGATAAGCTGCCAGCTGATTTTCTCAAAATATCAGCTCAGGCAATCACATATCCTGTTTCAGTACTTATTAATCACTCCATCTCTGAACAGTACATCCCACAGATCTGGAAAATATCACAAATAATCCCCCTTCACAAAGGCGGCAACTCAGCCGGACTATCAAATTATAGATCCATCTTCATCCTGTCTTCACTATCCAAAATCCTAGAAAGATGCATCCACTCACAACTTCTCCAATATCTCACAAGTAATAGACTTCTGGTCAGTTCTCAACATGGATTTATACCATACCAGAGCACCACAACGGCCCTCCTGAGTTTTTCCAACATCATTAATCAACACAGAAATGAAGGTAAAATAGTCTCATCAGTGTTCATGATATGTCCAGTGCCTTCGACACAGTATCCCACCCAAAGATACTTACTGATGTTCTTCGTGTTTCACTGTTGCAGTCATCACCTGTGGGTTATCCCTGCTGTGGTAGTCCTCGGCCGGCCCGAATACCAGAGTCAGTGGGTTTTTTTTGCATCGGCTGCAGTCGCCTGTAGTCTGACGTCAGGTTGTCAGTGCTATAAAGCAAGGCAGCCAAAGTCATTACATCAATCTTTCTTGCCATGGAGCCCGTAGCAGAAGCAGTTTGCATGATTGCTGGTCGGTTGCTACCAGAAGTTGAATTTTCAGCTGAAAACATCTAAAGCTAAGTAGCCAGTTCGGGATCCTTTTTTCTTGCACTAACCGATGTCTGAAAAAGTTAACAATTGTCTCGCCTGTGGAAAGCAGATCCCACACCGAGACTTCCATTCTTACTGCATCACTTCTATAGGCCAGACCATGACGTCCCCCTTTGCCGGTTCTGTGCCCTCTTTAATGCAAGAACCATTTGCCATAGAGCTTTTTTTGTAGACAGTTATTTTCGTGTTCTGTCTTTGCATTCCAATATGGCATCCTTCAGCCAACAATCTGTGGACATTCCGAAAAAAACGTAGAGATAAAGATAGAGACTGACCACACAAGACTAAGCCTTCCAATGATGCTACCGCTAAGCAGGTCATCAGTTCTCCGGAATTCAGTGAGGTGCTTTTGCAGCCCCTGATGCCCGATTCGATATCTACACAGGCCTCTTCCGAGACCCTTTCGGAGTCTGTTATGCCGCAGAAATCTTCTTCTTCCAAGCCTTTGGCTGTATCTGCCTTGGTTGGGTCCATAACCACAACGCAGGCACCAGCTTTACCGAATCTAGACAGAAACCAACGTCTTCTCTTCCAAATACCGTTTTTCTCACACCAACAGATTCTCTCAGGCCTAGAAGCCAGGCCACTCCTAGGAAATCTGCTTCTAGCCAACATCTTGCTATGCTTCTAACCTCCATCTTGCTACTGCTCCACCACTCCAAGCACAAATGCTGAAAATGGCGGAGGATCTCGTCTCCCTTATCCGGGGTAGTCAGGCCACAACTTCTAAAAGGAAAAGGCACCCTTCTCCAGAAATTATGACAGAACAGGATTCTGAGGAATCTGACTATTCAGTTTTTGAAGAGGAACAGCATCCCTTAACTGCTTATGAGGATTCAGATGCAGAGGAATCCACCCCTTCTGCCTCCCCTCCAGAGGACCTTTCCTTTGGGGAAACCATCACTCCCTCAGGGAACATTTCCAATGGGAATCTCAAGACTTCCCACAGTCTAAGAAAAGGCTTAGAGAGTTTCTGGACCCGCCCCTGCACAGACCCCTGGCCATCCACCCTATTTTAGAAGTGGTAGATGATGTTTTCCATGAATCCAGCTTAGCCCCTGATGTCCTCATTCCTGCTCCCAGTAAACCTGACAGGTACTACAGAGTACCAGATTCTCACAAATACCTACAGAAATCCTGCTGCAGACCCAGAGGTCATTACACAGGGACCAAAAGGAGCTATCCTCTTCCTTCTGACAAGGACTGCAGAGCTCTGGACAGATGGGGTAAAAAAGTATACACCTCTGCAACCTTAAGCTATCAGAGCACTCAGTTGTCAGTTCCATATGTTAAAATATCAACAACACACTTTGGAACTATTAAAACAGAAAATTGCTACCTTTCCTGAGTGTGCCAATTTAAAAGAGTTAGCAGATTTACTGCAGTCTGTTTATCAGGTGGCCAGACACTCATTACAATGTGGATATGATGCCCTAGAAGCCTCTAGCATGGCAGCAGTGACAGGATCTGTTATTAGGAGACATGCATTGCTGAAGGAACAACCTCTCCCTGATTATGTCAAGTTTAAACTTACTGATGCACCCCTAGATAAGGAGCGCTTGTTTGGGGAAAAAGCAAAAGAGGTGCTTAAAAAGATGGAAGACAAAACAAAATCTATGCAAACAGTAAAAGACTTCTTTCAGGTTCAACCTCCCAGGTTCAGCAGGAACTTTCCCTCTAAGCACTGGACCTTCCCTGCACCTAGCAGACAGGCCCAAGGTAAGCCCCACACAGAAAGACCATCCAGGCCCCTATCCCAGGGCCAGCAGAGAAGCAAACAATGGACCACTTCTGGCTCTAAGACAGGGAGTTCTAAGTCAGCCTTCTATGGTAAATACTAACAATGACTCCCCCCCGCTCCCTCTTCAAAGACAATTGGCTTTCTATAACAAAGGACCAATGGGTCTTAAAGATATTTTTTCAGGGATACAAATTCTGTTTCAGCGAACTCCCAATTCTAAGAGGGTACCCAGACTTACCTCCAAGTCAGTGGGCAGAGGCATTGAAACTGGTACAAAGTCTTATATCCCAGGGGGCAGTAGAATCTGTCCCCTCAGATCAAACAGGCAAAGGATTTTATTCTAGACTATTCCTTGTTCCCAGAAAAGAGGGCACTTGGCACCCCATCCTGGATATCTCCATTCTGAACACATCCCTGGTGGTCCCCAGATTCAAAATGTTAACTTTGCAGCAGCTGCTGCCTATGCTAACAAAAAAATGCCTGGCTAGTGACCCTAGACCTAAAAGATGCCTACCTCCACATCCCCATCTGGGAATCGTGCAGGAAATTCCTGAGCATCAGAGCAGGCTGACAACAATTTCAGTTCTCTGCGCTGCCCTTTGGCTTATCTACTGCACCCAGAGTATTCACCAAATGCTTGGCCCCAGCCATAGCATTCTGCAGACAAAGAAATATACAGATTTACCCTTACCTGGATGACTACCTCATTCAGGCACAGTGCAAAGAAAAGCTGCTCCAAGACCTTCTCTTTGTCAAATCACTCCTAACTTCCCTAGGGTTCACCATCAATGAGAAGAAATCAAAGCAAAACCCCACCAGGAAGATAATTTTCTTGGGAGCTCTGCTAGACACAGCATCCCAAATGGCATTCCTATCCCCAGAAAAGCAGAGCTTCCTGCCTCTCTACTTTACCCAGCTGGCTTCCAGAAGTCACCTCACCGCATGGAAGTTCCTGCAAGCCCTGGGATACATGGCATCTTGCATCCTTCTCATTCCTCTGGCCAAACATCACATGAGCAAACTTCAGTGGTATCTAAAGAACCTTTGGTGCCAGCACTCTCAGTTCCTAGAGACCTCTCTCCCTCTGATCCCATGTGTAAGGGCCAAGTTTCTCTGGTGGGCAGGGGCCTGTACCAGGAACGAGGGTCTTCCCTTCATCCTCCACCCTACCGGCCAGACCATCACCACCGATGCCTCAGACATTGCTTGGGGCACTCACCTAGCAGGCAGGTGCACCCAAGGTCCTTGGGATGCCCAGCAACTTCACTTGCACATCGATCAGAAAGAAATTATGGCAGTACAAAAGGCTCTGACATCTTTCAAACACCATCTCAGGCCAGGGGTTCTTATTAAAACAGACAGCACCACAGTAATGTGGTATATCAACAAACGGTGGGGAGGGGACCCAATCTTACCCCCTGTGCAGGTTAGCCATGACCCTCTGGCTTACAGCCACCTCCATGAGTCTACACCTAATTGCCCAATACCAACCAGGGGTCAACAACACCCTGGCAGTCCACCTAAGCAGAAACTTACTGGACCCCCATGAATGGCAGCTCCACAGGGAAATCTTTCTGCAAATCACTCAGGAGTGGGGGACTCCAGAAGTGGATCTCTTTGACTCGCACCTCAACCACCAGCTGCAAAGTTTCTGTACTAGAGAGTATCACCTCCTAGTGTGGAAGGTGGATGCCTTGACCTTCCTCTGGAACTCCCTCTTTGTTTACGCTTTCCCTTCTCTACCCCTTATTCCCAAGGTACTGATCAAAATAAGGGAAAAGAGACCAAAGGCCATCCTCATTGCTCCAGATTGGCCCAGACAGCATTGGTACCCCTTACTGCGCAGCCTGACCTTACAGCCCCCCCCAAGCAGCTTCCCTGATCTTACACCTCTTGACCCAGGGGAGGGGGAAGATACTGCACCCAGAATTACAGACTCTCAATCTTTCAGCATGGATTATACCTTAAAAGCTAGCAAGGAGTCCCTGTTAAGCAAACCGGTCCTAGATATCATCACAGAGGCCAGAAGGCCTAGCACCAGAAAATCATGCACAGGAAAATGGAAAAGATTCTGCTCCTGGAGCCAGTCCAAAGGGGCCATTGCCTCTCATCCTTCCATCCCTCTTATCTTGGATTACCTAGCCGAGTTGCTCAGTAGTGGCCTCTCTTTCTCTTCTTTTAAAATCCATGCCTCAGCCATTTCTGCCCATTACGATTCAGACCCACCCCTCTTCTCTTATCCTTTGATTAAACAGTTCCTCAGAGGAGCTTTTAATATCAGACCTCCCAGAAGGCCTCCCACGCCACCTTGGGACCTGGAGTATGTTCTAGAAAAACTAACCTTACTTCCATTCGAACCTGCTGCTTCTACAGAATTGAAATACCTCTCCTGGAAGACTGCCTTCGTACTAGCTGTCATTTCATCCAGAAGGGTAGCAGAGCTTCAGGCTCTCATGGCTGTTGAGCCCTTCATCATTTTCCATGCAGACAGGGTCTCCCTGAGGACTAACCTCTCCTTTATGCCCAGGGTGGTATCTGATGTGACCCTCAACCAGGCCATACACCTACCCACCTTCTTTCCCAACCCTCAAAACAAGGGGGAAAGAATTCTACACTTGCTAGACATACACAGACAACTCAGATACTATCTAGACTGTACTAAACCTTTCAGAAAAACAGACCACCTACTTGTCAGCTTTGCCCCTGGGGCAGAGGGGAAGCCCATCTCCAAACAAACCATTTCCAAATGGATATCACATTGTATCTATTTTTGCTACAGACTACATGGGACCCCCCCCCCAAGTCTGTCCATACCCATTCCACTAGGGCAGCCTCCGCTTCCACAGCCTTCTTCAGAGGAGTTCCCACCAGGGACATCTTGGAAGCTGCCACTTGGACCTCTGTCCATACCTTTACAAAGCATTACCACCTTCCTCTTTTTTCTAAATCTAGGGCAGGGTTTGCCTCTGCAGTTCTGCAGTACCTGCTGACCCATGCCAAGGACTCTAACCTTTCCTTCCACCCCTCTCTTCAGCTTTGGGAATCCTCCCACAGGTGATGACTGCAACAGTGAAACACGAAGAACATAGTACAGTTGTGTACACTTACCATAAATGTAGATGTTCAACTGTATTCACTGTTGCAGTCCTGGTTTCCCTCCCTCCATCCCCCATATAGCATCTTCCCCTAGCCCAAAAGTTTATGTTAAGAGCTAGCAAACTTCAACTCTACTGCTGTTTGTATCAAGAGTGTTTCAGCTGTTGTTAACAGCTCAACAGTTCTAGCAAGCTTCAATTTAAACTGCTGTTTGTATTGAGTGCTTCAGCTGTTATTAACAGCTCAGCAGTTCTTAAGAACTACCAAGCTTCCACCCTAACTGCGGTTTGTACTAAGAGTGCTTCAGTTATTTAAATATTTGAGGCAAGAGATGGCACATTCATTCTTTTTTCTTACATATTTTATATTTTTTGAACGGCCTTTAGTGGTGTGATTTATTTTTTTGTGTTTCCTTATTTCCTTATGTTTCTGATGGGTTAGGGCAAGAAAAACTGATGTAATGATGTTGGCTGCCTTGCTTTATAGCACTGACAATCTGACGTCAGAATACATGTGCCTGCAGCCGATGCAAAAAAAATTGACTCTGGTATTCGGTCCGGCCGAGGGCTACCACAGCAGGGATAACCCACAGGTGATGACTGCAACATTGAATACAGTTGAACATCTATATTTATGCTAAGTGTACACAACTGTACTTTCGAATAATCTACGTCTTAGTACCTCTGCTATCACCTGGTTCCAAAGCAGCCTAACAGGGTGCCAACAAGCAGTGAAATGGTCATAAGAGCTGCCCCCCCCACTCCCTGTCACATTAGGAGTCCCACAAGATTCATACTTGGCCCCTCGCTCTTCAACATATTTACCAACAATCTCAGCTCAGTCACACCTCTAGCCTGTACGATCCAATATGCAGACGACTCCACACTCATATGCACTGCCCCTACCCTACAATAACTCTGGGACATTCTACAAGAATCCTTCACTGCTATCGCATCATGACTCTCAAGCTGTCAGCTCATTCTTAACTCCAGCAAAATCAAGCTTATGATCTTCCACCCCACCAGTGCCCCAGAACCCCCACCCACATTTTACATCACAGCCACAGACAGCACATTTATCTTACCAGTGTCCCAAACAAAACTTTTGGGAGTAGTAACTGACAATAACATGAGATTCAGCCAACACATCACAAACAGTTAAGAAAGTTCACATAAAATTGGGTACCCTATATCGAAACAAAAAATCTCTAACCCACAATAGTACTAGGGTAGCTATTGCCAGGTCCCATCTCCTATCAACAGTCCTTTTTGCCTCCCTGCTACTTATTAACCTTAAGAAATTAGACCTCGAAAAACTTGAAATATGCTATAACAAGATTTCAAAGTTTGGCACAGACTCACTACACAGGCCACACCATTGCCTAGCTCTAAAACATCTCTCCAAGGCTACTAATACTGCAGGGGAAGCACTCTACTACAGTTATTTAGCAAAAGTATGGAATGCTCTTCCAAGCTCCATCAGATTTATAACAGACACTACTCACTTTAAAAAGCTGCTTAAAAATCACCTAACTCATGGCTCTGCTCATGTAATACCCCAGGATAGACTTCAAGATGTAAAATACTATCCTTAGAACATGCGTTTCTTTAAAACATTACACCAAACTAACTAACCATAATATTGCTTTATTTATGTTTCACTCTCCTTACTAAAGCTACTAACACCCCTCACCTAATAAACAATTCCTAGTACTAACCACCTAAACTGATTCCCTTCTTCCTTACTTAAATATATTTAAATGCATGCTACTTTAAATGTTGATTGTAAAAAATAATAAATTAAAATTTTACATACCTAACTATAAAAATGTCACCCTGCATTGGTTGTTAATAGTGTACATATGATTTACAAGTGTTTCTGTCTTCTGTGTTGTTCTACTGCCAGTCATACTACACTACCCTGTCTTGTAATTGTGTATGTTATATTTGTATAACTACAGTGTATACAAATATCTGTAAGCACAACATGTTATGTTTAAGCCCATTCCTAGTATATCTCTGTATGTGGTGCTTTTCTCCCCGGGCCTCCGCTGAAAATGGGTGACCACCAAGTTCGACTTTCCCAGTAAACAAATAAATATAAAATAAAATAAATAAATATTGGCAAAATCATATGCGCTATGCCTCTCATCCTGTAAGCGCAAGAATTTGGGACAGAGCCAAAAATAATTGGTGGGGGGGGGCAACAAAGGTCCAGAATCAATAACAGCTTTTAAATATTGTGCTGTGTACTTAGTTGCTAGAATAACAAGAATTTTTTCATTCAGTCGTACTAGTACAGCTTATGGGTCCTCAAGCTTTTTTTCAGGTCTGACATGGTAGCAGTTGTACTCCAGCCTCAAGTCCCTTTAAAATTTCTCCTCCAATAATGTCCTATGGGGTTCATAGGTGCCTAGTTATATATTAGGCTAACCACCACCAGGGCTTTTATAAGCCTAACCACCTGTGTCCTTGTGTATCACAAGTTTTTATTTCAAGGGGGTATGTTAGTTAGGAAGTTTCTAGAGGTTATGGAGGTATTGTTAGTTTGAGTATTATTATCTGCCTCTGTCTACCAAGAGACGTTGGGGCCAGACCTAGGGTGAATTTCTGATTTCCCATCCATTGGTCAAGGTTACACTTAAGTAGGGTTAGGGATGGACTGTGCTTCACGTGGATGGAGAAACCTATTCCAGAGCATGGGGATCACCTGAGACATGTATCTGTTTCACCAACATAACTTATTTATGTCATAAGCAAACTTTAATCATGGGATCTAGTAGTTCTGATGCCATTTGTTTTGCTGATTTCGAAAGGTCCATCAGGGATGGATCCGAAGTTGCCTTGTATGCCTGGTGTAGATCTCCTCTCAATAACCTGTAGCAAACAGAGTATAGAAATAGGGCTTTAAGGTGATCAGTACAAGGCAACGTGTTTATACCCTGGCTTCTCCTGGTATGGAACCTTTGTGTGCATTCCAACTGTTGTATATGTTTGATCAAATATATGCCGAAATGGGCGTCATGTTCAGTGGTGGGTCTGATAAGGCCATATAAAGTGGCACTATGACTTCCTAGACCTGGAATGCCATGCCTTTATAAGTCAGGTGACATAGAATGATTTTCTTATTACTACCTTGGCCACATGTTGGTCAGAGGCCAGATTGCTGTCTACATATATTCACTGTTGTCTGACTACTGGGTCAACTGTTAGGGGTGCTGTACTGATTGTGTAATTAGCTTTGGTGGCAGCTGTCCTGAAAGGCAATATAATATATTTCTTGGCATTGCGTTTTTGTTCTTGACTTTGGCACCAGTCATTTTTCTGTTAGACCATTGTGTAGGTTGTTTGTGTCATGGAGGGAATATGTTATAGCTTGCAATTTGCAGTCATCTGTGGACTTAGCCAAAAGCCCTTGACATTAGCCTTTACCTCCGAAAAGTAGATGTCATGTAGGAGCTATCTTTTATGATGTTAAATTGTTGTGGGTTGAGCCTAATGAGATTTTTGATATAATTGTAGTCGATTATGATATGCTGCACGGATATACATATCAGACTCATAAAGCTGATAATGCTGTAATTTCTCCAGTCAGTGGTGGATCCACACTTGTGGAGGGGCACCACCACAGCAGTGCACCAGAATTCAGGAGCATAGCTTGTAGATAAACTTAGGCTGGGCAATTTAAGGAGAAGTTTGGCAAGTGCATATTTGACACTGTATAATAAGGGTTCCTATTAGAACACCGAATGCTTGAAATGTCGAATGTCATATGATCGACATTTCAAGAGTTCAAAGGTTAAACGTAATGGCGCCGTACAGTGCAGAATGGGAGAATTTTCCTTTTCTGTACTGAAGTGCGGTCTCGGAGTTGGCATATTTAAGTAGGGGGGTGGGGTGTGCAGGGGGGCTTGTCCCCTGCTCACACAGTTAAGGTAAGTTTTTCTTTTTTTTTTTTAATTGTATATTCGATCTTTCAAACTTCGACCATATGTTGTTGAACATATGGGATTCAAAGTTTTGAAAGTTCTAATACGTAATATAGACCCTATAATAAACACCCTGGAGTGTTATCAGGACCAATAAAAATAATTTTTTTTGTATTTAAAAGCAACTTAAGATCATCTTTTGTAATGGAATAAGATGCGAGTGATTCTGGGATGAGTGGAGTTGGATAAGAGTTGCGAAGGAGAAGTTTGTGGTAGGCTTGTTGGGCAGAGTATCTATGCAGTGTCATTTGGACTGGAGTGGGGAGGTGTTAGGGAAAGGTTCCTAGCAATGTTGAGTGTTTCCTTTTTAAGCACCTTTATTAAATTATTATTTCAGACATTGACACACATACAGTAATAGAAAATAAAACCATATTAACAGTTTTTCATTTATGTAATTATCCATTGTATATGTTTTCTTTTATTGTAACAACTCATTCATTCCAGCATTTCTTAAATTGCTCAATTCCTGCCATCCTTTAAACTTCACTCTTCCTGAACATTTTTATTCTGCATGTATTGTTACCAAGAAGGACTTACAGCTATACTTGACCTCAAATGCTAACTTCCATTTATCAGTTTCTTTGCTGGCTCTTATGGTGCTTTCAGTTTTTTGATGAGTTTTTTTATACAGTCTCCGTACTAATGAGTTCTTACCTTATTGTGTGTTTTAAGTTTTTTTTTTTTGTCTTGTTATAAAGTTTGTCTATTGAGTACCAGGAGTGGGGGAAGAGTTAAATTTCCAGTTATATTTAGCTCTAATAGGAACTGCTAGATCAATCAATGCCTTTGTTGACGTAAGTTTAAAAATCCTTAGAATAGATAGATGGCTGCAGATTCAGGATCAGCTATGGTTATTTGTGTAAATTTGGATAGATGTCATCATCTAATTTAATCAGGTTCACCTGTAAGTTGTCTTTAAAAAGGCAGGCATTCGTTGCAAGGGGAATTGCAGCACTGAAAGCAAATGTCAGAAGTTAGTGGTCTGGGTTAACTGGTGAGAGTGAGACTAGGGGTGTGAAGCAACTAGATTTATTATTGAGGATTAGATCCAAAATATTTTTATCTTTAGTGAGTTGAAAGACCATTTGATCCAGGGAATTCCAAAAATATCTGCGTATACCCAATGTTAGAGGTGCAGGTGCTTCAATTTGTGGAGGGGTGAGCGAAGTTACCAAGGATTATGAAGTTGGTTATAAAACTGCTAGAAGTTGTGATTGGTCATCTGGGGGCATAGAGGGGAATCTGTAACAGGCTATAACTTGGGATATTACCTTTACCGTGATAAGCTGGAGTTCTTAGAATTCCCCATTTGGAGTGTCTGGGGTATCACTCTAGATGGGATATGGTCACTGACAAATGCATAGACTCTATCACATTCATACAAGGCCTGAATGCATAGTAGGCACAAAGCCTAGGTTTGGAAGAAGTTATTTCCTTATGTTTAAACCATGTCTCAATACCTACACATACATGTAGATGTTTCAGATGCAGAAGTGCCTCAAGATTAAGCAGTTTGTTATTAAGACTCCCAGCATTGAGAATAGCCATGTTAATGTTGTCCAATTTGAGATTTGATGGATTTGTTCAGTTGGAATGTTCATTATTAGATGAAGCTGGCTTAAAAAAAGTCACTTTTGGGATAGCAATGACTATAGCCTGTATATGGAAGTCCAGGAGAGATCCAGGCCGTCCTTCTCAAAGTAAGTCGGGCTGTTGAACATCTCATTCCAAGCAGATATATACCAGATCCCCCTTAAAATGATGCCAGCTGTTTAGACAGTTATCTTCTCTTTATATTCCTGCATCATTCTCAGCAAGGAAAGATTCCACTCAGAACCAGAGTCTTGCCTTCATCCAACACATGCATGGCAAGTTCCATCATGTCACTATGCATGTCCCTGAAAGATATGTGCAGCAGGTCTTTCACTCCTGCATGGACTATTACAGTGTCAAAGTCGTAGTTGTCTAGGGAGGTCATAAATGCTATGTAATATCTGCAGTCCATTCTCCCAAAAGGCAGCTAACTCTAACCCTGTCTTTGTTCAGCCTAGTGAGAGTGCCTATAAGTTGAGTCACCATCACTAAAACATTTTTGCAAGAAGCTCAAGAAGCTAGTTAATGAGTACTAAATATGGGAATGTTTTGCTTTTAGTGACTCCTTGATAGAGGAATATGTGGAGTAGATAAGCTGAGGGCCATGTGCTGATACTTAATAATTAAAGCATACTTGGGTAAAGATTTTTTAACAGCATCATTGTATGACAGTTTTGTGATGTTTATTAGAGGATGTTCAATTGGATTGGGTGGGGTGTGGGGATGTGATACTTGCTGTGTACTGCAAGGCAGGAGAATGATGCCTCCATATTTTCTAAATAGTTATACCTCTCAAAGATAATGAACACCTGATCAACCCAGTAAATTTTATCAGTAGGCATGAAACAGTTGCTAGTAGTCTAACAGTGGAAGAAGACCACTGATTTTGTTGGCCCTTCATAATATCCAGTGCTGTGAATGGTAGATGTTCATCATTAGATAATTGTTGCCATAGCATATGGCTATACAGGATGCATCTTGTCAAGGATCATATGAAACGTTTTGAGTTTCTTCCCCTCACACCTTGTATCTGAGGAAGCTCTAGGGAGTGCTTGTATAAAAGTAGATGTACAGGCACCAAAATTCAAGACTTTCTTGCTTTTAAAGATTTCAGTCAGATTCCATCTTAGCTGCATCTTCAATGTTTTGATGATCAGCTTGTTCAGACTTTTAAGCAGAGAGGTACCCTTCTGGGAACTTTCCTTCCATTTTTGTGTAAAATTTTTCTTATGACTAGGAGAAAAGAAAGTGCCTGTGTAGAAGACAGATTCCTTATAAAGATTTCCACACAACTTGCCTGTTTTCTGTAGGGGAATCACACAGTGTCCACTCTTGTAATGTTTGTTTCTTTACTCCCAAGATCTTAAGTTTGCATAGCAGCCATAATTAATTTCATAAAAAAACAGTGGCGACAGGCCCTTACTCAGATGTCAGTGGATACTGGCTCAAGTACCTCGGACATCAACATTCCATATGAATGCTTACTGATGGGGGGAGAACCTCGCCTAGTAATCTCTGATGGGCTGGATGGTATCCTTGAAGTGTTGGTAAGGAAAGAAGTACTGGGTTCAAAGATGAAAGTCCATATGTTAGTTTCATCTAGAACTATGACTTCAGATACACCAAGAAAGGAAGAAAAAAAATAAGCATATTTCTTTGGCTTCCACCCCATCTCCAAAGATGCCAAGGAGGAAAGATAGGACCTTAACAAGTGGCTTTTGAAAACTTTTCAGCTATAGCCATTTGCTTCTTCTGCCCCTTCCCAGTCAGAAAGGAAAAAGGTTTCTTTTTTTCTTCTGATAGTTATTCACAGTCAAACGTAGAAGAGATGGGGCTGGGTTATGCTTTATAGGTATCATCTAAATTAATGTTTACTAAGTCTCTACTCTTACATATTCTATTGCTATGATTCACTGTGGTGCTTCCTAGATCTCTGGGAATAGGTACTAACTTTATTGCCTCCATATAATATTTCAGTTTAGTAGACTTTTTCTTTTTTTCCCCTTTCATAGCCTGTGGTCACTACATCCATCCTCGACCCTTTAGCTGCAAGAGTTCTGCCAGAAGACCCACTTCTCAAAAGATTTTGCCACAAATGTTGTCATTGTCCAATGTAACCACATTTAGCATGAAGCACCTTGCTGTGTATGAACTTTCAACTAGTCAAATGTGTGCCTGCCCTGTGCTGGAAAGTTGCTGTGACATTCCCCCATAAGAGTAGTCCTTGCACTCTAAGGACCATCACGTAAGCTGGCCACCATATTTTCTCTTGACCAGTAGATTACACTGTAGATGCTAGTTAGTCTCCCTTGCTTCCTGGAGTCTGCATTCAATAAATGAAAGAAAACATGTTCTACTTTGTTCTTTCCTGCTAGTTGCTCTGTACCAGCTATAAACTGATTGCTCTCTTTATTAGTTGACCTGAAGGTGGGTAGCCTGCTATGTTCAGCTTTTATACAGAATACTTTGTTCCCCTACCCTACTCCCAGTTTCCACCCATCCTTCGTACTCTACCATTATACATCTCACATGAGACCACTTTGCAGTCTCGAAGCCCATAATATCGGCTTTCACATTCTCGAGACGAGAATGTCGAAAGCTGAGAATCACAAATGTCCCACATCTCCCCGGGCAAGTTATTGTCTGTCCAACAGCAAATGGAAACACACTGGGCAAACAAACACCCCCCAGTGTGGGCGTCATCACCCCCCCACCCCCAACTATATATATATATATATATATATATATATATATATATATATATATATATATATACCAACTCCAGGATCGCACTACAGTGAAAGGGCATATGTCTACATGCTGGGCAAACATTAACTTGCCCAGGGAGATTTGGGACGTTTGTGAATCTCAGCGTTCGACATTCTCGTCTTGAGAATTTGAAAGCCAATATTATGGGCTTTGAGATTGCAAAGTGGACCCCTTCTCACATACAGATTTCACCTATGACACCCATTCTCTAACTCTCCCCAAGCAACTTTACTGCTATTATACAGTCCTCTTTCTATTTTCCTATTTCCCAATTAATGTTATTTCCAACAACCTTTCTCCTTCCCATATTGCTTTGCACAATATCCATTTATACTCCGACCCCTCCCCAACAGTATCTATCTAGTCTGCATTTCAGCCTCTACTACTTCCTATCTCATTTGCATCCTCATACTCTATCCTTTCAAGTCCCACTGTTTCTTACATTTCAGAAACATAAGAGAAAATACCGGGATAACTTGACTCTCTTCCTTCATAGAAAATTCTTCCTTTCTACCTACCTTCTACCAGTCTCAGACTCCACTACCACTAAATATATTTCAGCTCTGTTAATTCTCGATTCATACTTCCCCACTATCTATCATCAATAAAGTACAGATCCCTTTACTTAATCATGCTGCTACTCAGTTTATCTTTTATTCTTCTCCACCTAACAAGTCGCCTCTCATCCTACCATGATTCAATAGTAGCTCTCAACGTCTGTCCAACTCTATCCCAACCACCTATCTGTACTTCCTCCCTAAACTTTCCACACATAGTACCAAACCTATTTAATGACCCACCTCACCTTTTACCCCAAATATAGACTGATTAAGTCCATTTCGACTTAAATCAAAATAAAATATAGAGAGAAAATGTTCTCCAAAAATAAGAATCCGTAATACCCCAGTCTACTAAAATCCTTTTAGGAGGAGACATTTCCCATAATCCTAGCCCCACCTGTCACAACCAACATCAAGACACTTCCCATATACACATTACTCTAACCCCACAACAGTCAACCCCCAACCCTGGTAATCTAGCTTTTGCCTCCATAAATATTAGAAGCATAAGAAATAAAACTACTGAACTAAATGCCTGGATTACTCAAAACAAGCCTGATACTCCACTATAACTGAATCTTGGCTTAAACCCAGCGTAAATGTCTCAAAATTACACCCCCAGATTATAATATCCGTAATGACCATATAAAGAGGAATGGTGGTGGTACTGCTTATTTCTAGCAACTACCAAATTTCCCCAATAACAGCTCTACCAAAATTCAATTCAGCAAATCTTATTGCTTTCCTTAAAATAAATATGTATTACTGTCTTTTCCATCCCTCCTGACAGCAATGCATCTATCTACACTGGAAGATGTCCTACATTGGATGTTCATAACAATTCCACCAGAAAAAGTACTACTAGGTAATGTCAGTATCAATCGGCTGGACATAACCTCTAACTCCCATTCTTCTGTCATGAACTTGCACAGTTTCACACAAATGTTTAATAGCCTACACATATTATAATAAGATAAATTCTTTACTAGAGTGGATACTAATGTCAGACCCTAGCAAATTCACAATTATAGGTATAATGTCAGACTCTGTCAGTAGCCATCTCCCAGTCTACATGACCAGACATCTCACACATCCACCTAAACAGCATGTTTATAAAACAAGGCTCAACCTGTCCAAGTTCAACACAGAAATATTCATTACTACCCTGTCATCTATTAACTGGAGCATCCTAAAAATCCTGCCATTAGATAATGCTGAAATGAGTTCAGTACAACTTTTTTAATAGCTTTGCACCTTCTAGATGGAAGAGACCAAAAGCAAATCAAGCAGTTTGGCTATCCGAAAGAGTAGATTGATGTAGGATAGAGAAAAAAACATAGAATAGTACAAATATAAAACACCACAATATCTTGAAAACTTCAGAATGTTCTGTAACAGTACTAAAAGGCAAATAAATTAAGTCAAAAAATTCTGCTATGACAACACTCAGAGCAATAACAACACTAAAAAATTCTGTTCAAGAAGTCTTACATCCTGGCCAAAATTCAAGATTAACCGTCTCCCAATAACTCATCATTCGAAACTGCAATATAATTCAACTCTTATTTCACAGACAGTATAGCCTCCCTAATGTGAGATTCCCCACCAACGACATAGTACCACATCCACTTTCATCATCAAACCTGTGACCACATCCTATATAAAACTACTCTTAAACTCAAACCATGTGTTACTTCAGCTGATGACCTTCCAAGAAAGTACCTTAAAATAGTAGCTGATGGCATTGCTTATCCTGTCTCAGTCCTTATAAATAGGTCAATCAAGAAAAGCCCACATTCCCTGTCTGTTTGAAAAATCCTACATTATCCCTCTGTACACAAAGGAGGAGATTCAACAGACATCACTAACTTCAGACCTATACTAATCTTATACCCACTCTCCAAAATACTTGAAAAATATATTCAAAAACAAATGCTACCTTCTACAGGGAGAACTCCTATCCTCCACACAGCATTTCTTCCATCCCTCCCATAGCACTAATACTGCACTTCTAATATTGACAGATACTGTCAGTAATGCTAAAGATAACAGCAAATCACTCTCCTCCTTATTTATATTTTCTCATAGGAAACTTCTTAAAATGTCCACACTTAAGTCTATCTCAGCCCACCCTTTTGTGGTTCAAGAGCTACTTCTGCAGTAGGTATTGGTCATTAAACACTGCATTCCAGCTTTGCTTCATGCCTCCCTGCCACCACCTGTGTGTACAAGGCTCTATCCTTGGTCCCCTTCCTCTTTAACATTGCCACCAACACCATCCACACAATGACGCAACAGGCCTCCCTAATACAATAAGCAGATGACTTCACACTCACATCAGACAACCTGGCACATCTCAAAAAAAAAAAAAAAAAAAAACTACTCATGAAGTTTTAACAGCCATTGAAACATGACTTACTCAAAACTCGTGCTCAACCCAAAATGAAAAAAAAAATACTTTCCACCCCCAAATCCCTCTGTCATGAAAAAACAAAATTTAAAATCACTCCTCATAATTTGACATAACTGAAGTCACTCCTCATAGCAAATTAGGGATAATAGTGGATGGTAATTTTAAGTTTGACCTGCATATACAAAATTGCATTAAAAAATCACCAAAAGCTAGGGATACTTAACAGAACCAAAAATGTAATCGATAATGCAACTAAAACTGCACTTGCTATTATTTACTTCCTCCCCTCACTACTTTATGGCACTCCCATCCTTACTAACCTCCAGGCATGACAAAAAGCAAAACTTGAGCAATAATATAATGAAGTGGGTAAATGTACAGCAAATATTCCTTTCAGAACCCACCACTGTATAGGACTAAAAAGTCTTACTCGGTTAGAACTGCTCCATCAACTGTCATATGCACAGTTTCTTACCACCTATAAAATTATCCAGCTTCCATTTGCTTGCCCAGCACTATAAACCATTCTACACAACTATGTTCCCACTCGGTCTTTACAGCCCTGTGACCACAAACTCCTCTCTCTGCGCAAACCTGTCATATCTGTTGGGTATAGTCTGTACTCGTACCATGTTGCTAAGGCCTGGAACTCCTTACCTGTATCCATCAGGTAGATACCCTTCCTCCAATCCTTTAAAACCACTCTGAAAGACTTCCTAGCCAAAATCTGGCTGCCTTCTTGCTCATTCCCAGGATAAATTATATCCCTAAATGTGAACAAGTACCTATACATACATTACACCTCCTTACTCCCCTTTCTTCACTCACTTCCTTAAATAAATCAACTTCTCTTCCCTGAATTAAGTATGCCATAATCCTGTCTTTTCTCCCACTTCATATTGCAGTTCCTGTTTGTATTATACTGACTTACCTTTAATATCTCTAAACTGACTAAAATTTCTCTAAATATTAAGTCTTTGTCATATAAGTTGTATATGTTCTTAACCAGTGTATTCTTGCTATGCTTTGTCTGATTTGATATAATTATTTAAACTGTAAGATGTATTGTATTATTTTTTGAAGATTGTAAAATTATTGATCTTGAAATATTTTGTTGTACTTTGAAGCTTTTCTCCCTGGGCCTAATTTGAAAATGGGCAGCTACAGAGTCAGACTCTTCCAGTATTCAAATGCCAATAAATAAATTAATTCCAACTTGTAAGAAAGGGAAAATAGAATTCCAACTCATAAGTAAAGGAAAATAGAGGCTTCAGAATTGGCTTTACCTTCGGCCTGTCTTCCTCGGCCCCCAAAGAATGACTCTACTATTATCTTATAGAAGTCCTCAAACCATCCATCATACTTCTGGCACCTATGGTGCTTTTCATAGGGATGCCAGTAAGAATTAGTAGTGCCTAGTGTATCCTCAAGGGTCCATAGGTGTGCTTATTGTTGAAGGGGATGAAAATCTGAAGAACAGGTCCTCAAAGCCATGTCCAAGACAAAGAACACGGCCTCTTTGGAACCAGATGACATCCCAGGCTCTCTTCTAAATGGGCTAAAACATGAACTAGCATCACCACTAAGTACCATTTTCAATCACAGCCTTAACTGCAGGCTTTGTCAGAATGGAGACCAGCTACAGTTGTTCCCCTCCACAAAGGTGGCCTAGCAACAGACCCAGAGAATTACAGACCCATAAGCCTGATCAGCTTCATCTGTAAGGCTATGGAATGTATCATTTTGGACCTCATAAAAAGACATAGGTGACCTCCAAACCCTGAATCCTACCCAGTTCGGCTTCATGAAGGGCAGATCCTGCCTGTTAAATCTGGTGGATTTCTTTGAAAGTGTGAACAAGGCCATTGATGAGGGCAAATCTGTGCACACAGCATACCTCGACTTGCAAAGGCTTTCGACACAATCCCACATTCAGGCATTACCAATAAACTTAGAAAACTGAATGTAAACCACTTTGTTGAAAGATGGGTTGCCAACTGGCTCACAAACTGAACACACGATCAAAGTGGGTGACTCCACATCAACCAGCAGACCTGTTACCAGTGGGGTGCCACAGGGGTCAGTGCTGGGCCCCCTACTGTTTGATATATACTTCTCAGAAGTTCAGGTCAAAACTAAAGGGTGGTTGCTGACCAAGTTTGCAGACAACTGCAAACTAGGTGCAATCATTGAATCCCCAAATGATGTCGGTATACTCCAGGATGGTCTCACACAGACTAATGACTGGAGTACAAGTCACAGTTAAACTTTATGCAAAGAAATGCATCATCAATCCTTTTGGCACAAACAGTGTTCCTTCACACTGTCAAATCAATAACAATACACTGAGTACCCATGAAGTGGTAAGGGACCTGGGATCACAGGTTGACTCCGACCTTAACTTCAACCACCATGTGTCTACTATTGTAAGGAAAGCTTTCCACATAGCCCACTTAATTAGTAAAGGTATCGCCTCAAGCGTAAAAGAAGTTATAACCCCCCTATACTCTGCACTTATCCGGCCCATAATTGATTAGATTTCCCCATTCAGTATGTACTGTACTAAGCACCTAGAGCAATTAGAGGGACTAATGAGGTTTCTAACAAAGATGATTAAGGGCCACCAGCATGTACCTTACACGGACTGACTAAAATCCATGTCACTATTCTGTGTATCGTATAGACTTTTAGGGAAGACTTATGTCTGGTCTACAGAGCAATCCAAGACCCAAATCTAATGAACTTACTGCATATCCGTAAATCAAACTGGTCTAGGGCTGCCCATTTCAGGGACTTAAATATGGCCTGCGACTTAAATAAGACATGCTGGAGGGACAGATTTATCTCTTAGCAACTGCCACGTCTTTGGAACAGGCTACCAGTTCATGTGAAACAGAGCAGCTCTATGCCACTGTTCTAGAGGACCCTGGATAAGTGGAAGGGGTACAGTAAATTCTTACCAGGGATAGTGCCCAAAACCCTCCTGGACATGGGCAGTCATCAGTAAATGCAGTCTTTAGTATTGACTATCACTTCTACGGTATTACATTGAGTTGAAATGGCTAGGCTTAAAATTACCTCCAGATTGATAGGTTCATAGGTAGGTACAAGGCTATTGGCCCGAGGGCCAAATTAAGCCTATTCAACAGTGTATTGGCTTTCGCCACCCATGTAGTGGCAGAGCCCCAGACATGATCCCAGGGGTGAATTTCCTATCACCCATCCACTTTTTTCTTGAAGAGTGTTAATGATGAGCTATGCTTGATGTAGATGGAAATTTTGTTCCAGAGCATGGGAAGTCACTGGGACATGAGCCTAGTAATCTCCTATGATCCTATGGGCTGAATGATATCCCTCAAGTGCTGGTGAGGGAAGAAGTACTGGGCTCAAGGATGGAAGTCTGTATGTTAGATTTAACTAGAATTATGACCTTAGAGACACCAAGAAAGAAAATTAACAAAAACATTAAGCATCTTTCATTTGCATCCCTCAGTTTCTGAAGAGGCCAGTGAGGAATGATAGAGTTTTGCCAAGAAGCTTTTTAAAGTTTTTCAGTTCTAGCAATCCACTTCCACTGCATGTTCCCAGTTAAAAATGAAAAAGGTCTCCTCCTCCTCCTGATAGTTATTCCCTGTCAGACATAGAAGAAAGAGGGAGTCAAAGTCTGAAGAAAATGTGCCAGCAGGTTCTCCTGTATAGTAAATTTCTTTTAAAAATGGCATATCTAGAATGAAAAACCCTCTTCATTGAAAAGAGAAAGAAAACTTTGAAACACAAAAATTATACTATGAGCTCCTTCAGGTAGAGACCTCTAAACCTATAGCCATTTCCCCTGCTATTGGTGCTCTGGAAGAAGCTTTCAGTGCTACCTTTGCTTCTCCAGACAATCAAACTCCTCACTCTCTTAGAGATGAGGGCAGTCTTCCTAGTGTTGCAAGAACTATAGGACAACCTTCCTGTAGGTGTGATTTCTGTACAGTGGTTTGCTAGATCAGCAAATAAGCATAGCCCATATCCTGAAGAGCTATGGGAGTTTGGCAGTGGGCAACAGTTTAGCATAATTTTCTAGTGGCAGGTCTCTCAGCTGCCTTGCAGAGAGGTTTAACAGGTCAATCCTAATGAATCATGAATGGTCTCTCAGTCTAGCAGTGGCACAGTTCTTCAGCCACTGGTGTCATCCTTGCTGTAGTCTTTTTGTTTCCCCATCCAACACCAAGTTGTTCACCATGATCCTTGCAGAGGGACAGTGCTGGAGAGAGACTCTGGTTGAGCACTGGCCTCCTGGACTACTGTATGTTTATCCTCCTTTACTCCTGATTTCCAGATTTTTACAGAAAGTGATCAGATGCAAGGTATCCATGATACTCATAACCCTTTTCTAGCCCAGGCGGATTTAGTTTCCCCTTCTCAGGCCTCATATAAGGGAACTACTCATGGATCTTGGACCCCAGACAAGATCTATCTTGCCCATCCAGAAAGCCTCACCCTGATCTTCACAACCTCAGACAAACCATTTAGTTACATCACTTCCAGTGATGTAGTTAAGATTTTGTCTGCCTCCCAGAAGGATTCAACATGCAAATTGTATCATGAGAAGTGGAACACTTTGGTATCTGGTCATCAGCTCATGACATTGATTCCTTTTCCACTCCTGTTCCAGATATTCTATGTTTCTTAGTCATCAAGTTCGATTAAGGATCCAATTTCTCTATTATGAAAGTTCATTTAGCAGCTTAACTTCCATGTTGGTCCGGAAGCCCATATGCCGGTTTCTCATAAAATTTGCAGGGCCTTCCTCAATGGAGTTTTTCTTTTCAGGCCCTCAATTAAGGAACATCCTTGGGACCTCAATTTGGAAGCCTTGACAAAACCTCCATTTGAATGGGCATCTACAGCTCTGTTGAAGAATGTTCTTCATGTTTCACTGTTGCAGTCATCACACTTGGGTTATCTGCCTGTAGGTAGCCCTTAGTCGGCCCAAATACCAGAGTCATCAGGTCATCAGGGGTATAAAACATGCAGCTGATGCCATTACACCAGTCTTTCTTGCCGTGGAGAAGCCCAAAGCAGAAGCAGTTCACAAGTGCCGGTCGGCCACTACCTGAAATTTTCGTTTTTCGAGTTTCAAACCTGAAGTCTTCTAAAGCTAAGTACTCCGTTAGGTATCCTTTTTTCTTGCTCTAACCAATGTCAGAAAAAGTTAACAATTGTCTTGCCTGTGGAAAGCAAATATCTCGCAGAGATTTTCAATCTTACTGCTTCACCTGTTTAGGCCCAGACCACAACGTTCCTCGCTGTCGGTTTTGTGCCTTGTTTAATGTCCGAACTATTCATTGTCGGGGTATCTTTGTCACTAAATTCTTTCGCTCTCATTCTCCATATTCTGAAATGACTTTGATAAGCCATCCAACTACCAATCTTCCGAAAAAACGTAAGGATAACGACAGAGACAGACCGCATAGGTCTAAAACTGCCGACGACGCGTCCGTTAAGCTAGTCGCCAGTCCGCTGGTACTCAGTGAGGTGCCTTCGCAGCCCCTGGTACCCACTTCTACAGATTCACAGGCCTCTGCTGAGACCCATTCGGAGTCCAGTATGCTACGAGATGCTTCTTCAACTGTGGAACCTGCAGATGTCTCTATCTTGGATGGGTCCGGAGCAGCTGTGCAGGCAACAGCTTTTGAGGGTGTATTCTGACCTACCGATGTTCGTATTAAACCGACAACTTCGTTTTTGGCTAAAACTACCGAGTTTCTCAGGCCCAGAGTTCGCACTATGCCTAGAAAACCGATGACCAAAGTGCATGCTCAAGCTCCCATGCTACAAAAACAAATGTTTAGAATGGTTGAAGACCTTATTGCCCTAATTAGGGGAAGCCAGCCTTCCCCTGCTAAAAGACAAATAATTGAATTTCCTTCTGATTCTACAGACCAGGTGTCTGATGACTCTGACCCTTCTGATTACCAGGACATACCCTTATCTACCTATGAGGATCCAGAGGATTCCATTCCCTCTGCCTCCCCTCCAGAGGATTTTTCTTTTGGTGAAACCTTGCATATCTTAAGAGAGCATTTCCGCTGGGAATGCCAGGAGTATCCTCAGTCCAAAAACCGACTCAGAGAATTTTTAGATTTGCCTCAGCACAGGCCTCTAGCTATACCCCCTGTCCTGGGTATTGTAGATGATGTCTTCATGGAATCCAGTCTTACTCCCGACACTATACCACCAGCCCCTAGGAAACCTGACAGGTACTACAGAGTACCTGACTCTCTCAAATTTCTCTTTTAGAATCCTACTGCGGATCCAGAGACCATTTCCCAAGGACCCAAAGGCATTAAGGCTACTACAGCCAAAAATCCTACCCCTTCAGACAGGGATTCTAGAGCTTTAGACAGATGGGGTAAGAAGGTATATACCTCTGCAATTCTTGCCATCAGGGCTTTGAATTGACAGTTTCACATGTTGAAGTACCAGCAACATGTTATGGAACTAATTAAACAAAAAATGGTGTTACTTCTAGATTGTGCATAAAATAAAGATTTACAAGAGTTAATGCATTCTGCAAACCAAGTTATTAAGCATACTTTGCAGTGTGGGTTTGATGCCTTAGAAGCATCTTGCAGGGCTGCTATCACTGGGTCTGTACTGAGAAGGCATGCTTGGCTGAAGGAACAAATCTTGCCAGACCAAAAATTACTAGATGCTCCATTCAATCAGGATCGTTTGTTTGGCACAAAAGCAGAAGTTCTTAAAAATATGGAGGAAAAAGCTAAAGCTATACAAACTGTCAAAGATTTCTTACAGGTGCAGCCACCTAGGTTCAGTAGGCACTGGCCTTCTAAAAACTGGTCCTTTCCAGTCTCTCCCAGGCATTCTCAGTCCAAACCCAGAGGAAACAGACCACCAAGACTCCAGTCTCAGGGTATGCAGAGATGTAAACAATGGAATGCTCCCACCTCTAAATCAGGGACTAGTAAGCCACCCCCTTACGGAAAAAGTTCACAATGACTTTTCAGTCATCCTTCCCAGCCATGCCCAAGTACATTTTACCCCTAGGAGGAAAACTCACCCTTCATGCAAAAATCTGGATGTCCATTACTCAGGACCAATGGGTTCTAAACATTGTATCCCAGGGATACAGATTCTACTTCCACCCACTGCCAACCCCAAGTGGGTTGCCAGACCTTCCTCCAAACCAGTGGGCAGAGGCTCAAAAGAAAGTGCTTTCCCTTCTCAATATCAGAGCTATTCAACCTGTTCCAGTAGAACAAAGGGGACAGGGTTTCTACTTCAGGCTGTTCCTGGTGCCCAGAAAAGAGAGCTCTTGGCGCCCTATCCTGGATCTTTCAATTCTCAACACCTTTCTGATGGTCCCAAAATTCAAAATGCTACACTGCAACAGCTTCTTCCTGTGTTAGCCAAGGATGCCTGGTTAGTCACCCTAGACTTAAAAGAAGCTTATCTGCACATTCCCATAAGGGAGTCTTACAGGAAATACCTATGTTTCTGGGCAGGGTCTGTGCACTATCAGTTCTCTGCACTTCCCTTTGGCTTATCTACTGCGCCCAGAGTATTCACAAAGTGCCTGGCTCCAGCCATTGCATACTACAGGCAGAGAAATATTCAAATTTACCCATATTTGGACGATTGCCTGATTCAAGCGGACAGTCAGGAATTGCTACTTCAGCACCTGGCATTTGTAAAAAGACTCCTGACTTCACTGGGGTACACCATCAATGAAAGGAAATCACAACTGGTGCTCAGTCAGAAAATTGCATTTCTGGGAGCAAGCTTGAACACAACTTCCCAGATGGCATTCCTCACTCCAGAAAAGCAGGTCTATTTGACAAACTTCTTCAAACTAATGGACACCAAAACCCAGCTATCTGCAAGGCAAATACTGCAAGCCCTAGGGTTCATGGCCTCATGCATTCTGCTAATTCCATATGCAAGACTGCATATGAGGAAACTTCAGTAGTATTTAAAAAGTCTCTGGTGTCAACATTCACAGGACCTGAAAACAGTGATTCCTATCATACCTTGTCTAAGGGCAGAGTTCCTTTGGTGGGCAGAGGCATGCAACCACAACAAGGGACTTCCTTTCACTCAACCCCTCGCCACCCAAACTCGGAAAACAGATGCATCAGACTATGCATGGGGGGCTCCTATGGCAGGCAAATGCATTCAAGGCAAATGGAGCCCAGGACAAATTCCCCTGCATATCAATCAAAAAGAGATGTTAGCTGTACACCATGCTGACAGCCTTCAAATACCTTATCCTTCCAGGACAGCTCCTGATAAAGACAGACAACACCACAGTTATGTGGTACATAAGCAGGGGGGAACTCATTCCTACCCACTCTGCAGGTTAGCCATGGCCCTGTGGAACACAGCCTTGAGCAACCAAGTGCACCTGCAAGCTCAATTTCTGCCAAGCAAACAAAATTCACTGGCAGACGACAAGCAGAAATCTACTGGACCCACACGAATGGAAACTGGAACCCGACTCATTCAAACTTCTAATCTAGAGGTGGGGGACACCAGAGTTGGACCTCTTTGCCTCCCCCCAAAACCACCAATTGAGCAGATTTTGCACCAGGAATCCTCACAGCAGAGCCAGGAAGGTGGATGCCCTATCCTTTACATGGGAAAACCTCTTAATTTATGCCTTTCATCCTCTGCCCCTCCTCTCAAAAGTACTACTCAAGATCAAACCAGACAGGCCAAGGACAATCCTTATTGCCCCAGACTGGCCACGCCAGCACTGGTACCCACTCTTATACAGCCTGACAGCAGTGCCACCCTGGCACCTACATCAGACCCCTTCACTGCTGTCACAGCAAGAGGGACAGATTTTGCATCCACAGCTGCAAACCCTAAACTTTGCAGTCTGACTTATTCCCTGAATGCACCACCAGAAACCCTCAGCAGACAGGTGCTGGACGTCATCCCTGAAGCCAGAAGGCCTAGGACTAGGAAATCCTATGCTGAAAAGTGGAAAAGATATTGTTCTTGGAGTCAGTCTCAAGGAAAGGACACAGCCGTGCCCACCTTACCTCTAATCCTTGATTACCTAGCAGAGCTGCTCCACAGAGGCCCATCCTTCTCATCCATTAATATGTTTTTTCTTTTCTGTTAACGTATGTTTGCAATGTGCTAATTTAATAAAAATGTTAAAAAAAGAAAAAATTGTCCTCTCTGATCCCCTCCTTGGATCTGGTCATCTTGGGCTGTAGACTCAACACTCTATTGATGACAGCTTTTCTCCCAAAGGAAAAAGACCTATTCATGTCCAGCTACATGTCCTGACTGAAATCACTGTTGAAGCCTTCTTGACTTATAGGCTGCCACCACTGATGTAAGGCTGTGGTTCCAAAGCTGTGCCTTCATTGGGTCATATGTCCAACACATGACCTCATATGCGTTGGTGTAAATAAATGGACCTATACGTGTGAATCCTCAGACTATCTTGCCACCAGACTGAAAGCAGGTCATGTAACTGGCAGACTGCTTGTAGTTTGGTCATGAATAGATCTAT